>NC_081184.1:86733387-87016935 GCF_029867415.1 Vicia villosa
CAACCTTTTGAAGGATAACCATTGTTGTATCCTTAGATGCATACCCTTTTGGTGAGTTTTGAACACTCGATCAAGTTAAATGAACACTACCCTTCCCCAAGGTCAAAATAAGGGTTTTAATGATTTAGAAAAGAACTCCTACTTCAAGGCTCAAAGGGGTTGACGAGGGTTTATCTCCCTTATATCTCCGGTGTTTGGGGATTTGAAATAATGCCTGTACATCCTCAGTAGGGTTTTATCCAAAAACACACGATTAGAGATTTTGCATTTTTATTTTTCATCATTCTCCCTCAGTTTTCTGCCTAAGCAAGCGATTAGTAAAGTTAGTATCGTATGCAAGCGAATCATTTTATGAGTGAAAACGAATGGATTTCTTCAAGACAAACATAAACAATGTATTATGATTTTCATTCAAAAATTAACAAGTTTTTACATGCTAGCAATGCTTAAACAAACAATGAAATGTTACAAATGAGAATGCAATAAAGAACTGAATGGCTGCCATTGTTGAGGAGACTTGACTCCGTCTGGACTTGTTGATCTCGAATACTTTCTGCAGTTTTGAGACCTCATAGGGACTTCAATTTATGCATGAATCTCTTGGAGTGAACGACACCTAATCCTCAGTTGAATGGCTTTGTGCTCCAGCATGGTAGTCATTTAGAATTATCATGGGTTCCTTCCAAACACTTCAGATTACTTCAAAAGAGAACTCCAACAAAGATACCGAAGAATTGTAAATTTTTGCCTTACTTTAGGGATTCGAGCAATGCGAGTGATGCAATGCTCAAGATAAGAGTACGTCTTGCTTATCCCTTCATCGGGAGCCCCAAGAATAGATGTTGGAGAGTAGTAATCGCCATCATAAATGGAATAACCTTGTATCGTCGTCGAATTGAGGAGATCTGTTCGTGGTGAAGAATACCCAATACACGAATCTTAACCAATTGAAATTCCAACAAACAGGGAAGCGAATGGGCACAAGGCAATAGAATCACATCAATTTGTTTCTCATAGTCTTCTCGTCTTTGTTAACAAACGAAGGCCAATGAGAGGGAAATTCCGAGAAGAGACAACTGGGGTATGAAGCAAAACCTTGAGAAAGAGAAGCATTGCGTAGAACACTCTTGATTACCACTTGGAAGAAGATTCTAACGAAATCACCCAGGAATTTGTAATGCTTTAAGGGATTCGAACAAAGCAAATGGCGCAATGCTCAAGATAGATCAGGTCTTGCTTATCCCTCGATCGGGAGCCCCAAGCAACTTCCACACATGTATAGGAGATGATTACCAATTTAGCTTCAATATCCAAACCATCTAGAGTGAGTAAATGACCCTTGCAGTTTCTTGACATCAAGTATTAGGCTCAAACACACAATGTATAAGTCAATGGAGTCACGACCTTCTATGACTTTCAACCTTTTCTCCAAGAGGTGGAACCTTTTGTCAATTCCCATACTCGGAAACTCGAAGACTTCAATGATGTGAATTCTCCTTACCAAGAACAGGAATCTCAACATTATTTCAGACATTCTGATTCATAAGACCTTCTCATGGGTGAGATTAACATTTGCATTTGACCTCTAAGGAACTTGTCTCAATTCTTCTTGTCAAAGAGAAAAGGCTTGAATAACCTCCACACACTAATTCATGTCAGTCTCCATTTTTGTTCTCATCTCATTTAAAACCCACAGAGTTGTTCCAATATCAACATTTGAGCACGTAACGGTGAGAAGTCAATTGTGTTGCTGAAGTCAGAATTTGAGTAGAAAGGGCCTTAATAAGTTTCTGAGAGAACCATGAAATGCATGATAATATGAATGCATGTTTTCGTTTATGGAGAATCCTAAAGTCTTTTCACACACTTTTTGTTTTGTTCTTTTTTTTTGGAATCAAAGCATTTTTGTATAGAATATCTTTTCTCTTTTTCTTTTTTTTTTTTTTGGAAATAGACTTTAGGATCCCCCATAAATGAAGTGGATAAAGAAATGATGTAATGCAATGCAAAAGCATGGGATCAAGGTCCATATAATCTTAGTAACCACTTTTCAATCCTCTGAATAAGTGAGGTAAAACCTCTGCATAGGTCAAATGTCACAGGATCAAAGGTTCGACGCCTTTTTTGAATACCAGAATATCAAGCACCAAGAGAACAAACCAAATAAAGGTCCGACCTCAACTCTGAAGAAGCAATGGTATGTAGGAGCCAAGGTTTCCTGTCCCACCCCAATCTCACGGGTGTGTAGTCTAGACACGGACAAGTGGTCCCTAATGGTCACTAGGGTCTACAGTTCCCATGGGGTACAAAGTGTTTGAGGCAACAAGCGTGCCAGACACAGTGTTCCATGAAAGAACCTCGCCCAGTTGTGGTACCCCATGTCAAGCTCGATCATAGCAAGCGCTACGGGAGTCAACATGAGCATCCACGCTAATCCTATGTGTCACTGGCCTGGGTAGTGGGCCTTTTACCTCACACAAACCCCCCACTTGCAAAACAAAGCAGAAAAAATATGTGGTCCCCACGGGGACCCATAGTATAGTCCAGATGCATGCGGAAAGTAAACGTGATATGCAAACATATATACAAGATGTAAACATATAAACATAACAAATAAACACCCAATAAAAGAAAAAAGCAAAGGCTAGGATCGACTCGCTAAGTACGGACCCGCAATAGGTCTAACGTCCCCAGCAGAGTCGCCAGCTGTCGCACGCTCGCGAAAAATGAACAGAGTCGCCACTAATATATTTATCCCATAAGGGAAAGGAATATCAGAAAACCTAAAAAAGGAAGGAACGGGGTCTTGCGACCAGAGAATCTAGGTACGGGAGTCGGTTACGCAAGGGGAAGGTATTAGCACCCCTCGCGCCCATCGTACTCGATGGTATCCACCTATGTTTGTTTCTATCTAAAGGGTGTGTACTATGTCTATGTCTATATGCGGAATGAATGCAAAATGTAGGGAAAAGAAAGAATTGTACTCGCACGGGCCCTACCCCGCTGCCTACGTATCCTTTTCAGGAATCAGAGTTACCGTAGCTCGGCTCATATGTTTCTGTTTGTTTTTGTGTTTTTTAGTTGGGCGGAGTTAACGCTCGCGCTCTTGCATAAGGGATCGACCTAGGATGCAATAGAGCGGAGATAACAATGCCCTTAAGAAATGAGAGAAGAGAGAGTTTGAGTGTTTCGGGGAAATCCCTAAGGCAAGGGAAACTCGAGTTACTCTTTGGTTTGTGTCTTTTAGAATTTGGGAACTTACGCCCGAATGGTTCCCTAAAGCAATGGAGATCCAAGCACTCGAATGATTCCCTAAAGCAAGGGAGATTCAAGCTTCCATTCCCTTTTTAATGATTTTCACTTTTTTATTAATGTTTTTTAGTGTTTTCTTTGTATTTTTTAGAGGGATTTTATTTTGAGTATTTGTTAGATGTTTTATGTTGAAAAAGGAAAAGAAACTAGCCTAAGTATGAAGGGAATTTCTACCTAATGTTATCATGGTTTCTACCTAAGGTTAGGAATAAAAGAGTATGAAAATAAAGATCACAATTAGAAGTCAACAAGTAGGATACATGAAGATAGTACAAGCGCATGAAATAGAACAAGTCAAAATATAGCACAAAAGTGAATTAAAAGTACTATTATTTTTATATGGTTTTTACGAAGGAAAATGAATCCTAATTAACAAAAGAAAGAATTAAAAGAGATATCCTAAACTAATATTTTGTGATTATTTTTTTATGTGACAATATTTGTATTGAAGGTCTAAAAATATAGGAGAAAAACTAGCAATTTTAATGTCTAAAAGAAATGACAAAGAAACTAATTAAAATCTATATTAAAATGTAAACAGGAGGTGCAAATTGAATTTGAAACTGTGAATAGCAATAGGGGCGCAGGGCCCAAAAGGCGTTTTTGTATTCAGTTTTGTGATGCCAGAAAAGTAGCATGGGCCAAGTGTAGACAGAAATTTTATGGCCCAGGGGTGAGTTGTTTTGTTGTTTGTAACACAAAAAGGAATGATGTGATTGGGCTCAGGGGGGTGAAAGCATAGTAATTTACGACGAGGCCCAACACCAGATTTTTGTATAGATTTTTCATGGTAAAAGAAAAAAGTGTGAGGTTGGGCTTGAAGGGGGAGTGCACGGCTAGCAACAATGGCGTCTAAGCCCACATACTATTGTTTTGGTCCCTGTTGAACCTTATTCAGACTTTATTGTCATTGTAACTCGATTAAAAAGAGAAATTAAATTAAAAATAAAAATAAAAAACATAGAAAGGGGATTAGGGTTATCTGTGAGTGGCGATTAAGATTCCGAATGAACTCTCCTCCCTCTTCACACATGCGAAGACGACGGCGGCCCCTCTCACCGGAAACAACGGCGTTCAGACGACTCCCTCCGGTGAAGCTCTCGTTCTCCTCATCTTGCCAACTCACTCTCTTCGCTCCCGTCGCCTCTGATCGGATATTTTCCCCGCCGCCATGAACTTGACGTTTCTCCTTTCCTCTCTTCTCTCTCGGTCTCAATCTCTTCGATTCAGCAATGAACGAACAACGAAATCGAAAGAAACTCTTAGAGATACTTGCCAACTGTAAAAAGCTTCTGGCGCTTCTCCGATTGCGATCGCGAAGACGAGAAAACCAGAGATTGTCCTTTGGAGTATTCAGGTATGAGTGTATTGATCTCTTAGCTTCTACTTTTTTCCCTTTTTTTTTTATTTGCAATTTTGAGAACATTGTGATGATGTTGCGTTGTTGTTGAGGAAGGAGAATGAAGATGGAAGTTGATTCGGTTGATTGAAGGTGAAGGTTCTGAGATGCGACGGAGGATCCAAGGAGAAAGATAATTCTGAATTTTGAGAGGAAGATTGAAGATGATGAAGATACAGAGATGATGAAGATTCAGATTGAAGATTCTGGTGGTTGATGAATTGACGGTGAAGATTGAAGAATCGGTTCAGAGGTTAGTTACAAGATTCATTTTCTGTTATCAATCTTCTTCTTCTCTTTGCTAATTTTCTTCTTCTATCTCTTTTGATTTCTCCTGCGTGTGGTTTAGTTGAGAGGGAAGGATCAATGAAGTGGTGTGTGTGATGATGAGGATGATGAAAGGTTGAATGGTGATGAAGAAGGTGGTGAAGAAGATGGTGAAGAAGGTGGAGAGTGGAAGTGTGAATCTGAGAATGAATGGTGCGTGAAGTGAATATATAGAGATTAGGTTCGGGAGAATTTCTGGTTTGGAGTGAGGTTTGGAGTTAGTTGAAGAGGTTTGGGGGTAGTTACAGGGGAATGAATCTGAGCCCTTGGACTGAATTTCAGTTAGGAGATTAGAGGGTGAAGATTGAGTTGGTTTTTTCTGTTTTTGGATGTTAGAAGTTAGTTTTTGATTCTGTTTTGGTTGTTTCAGAGTTAGTTATAGGATCTCTTAGGTGGTTATAGTTGGTTAAAACTGTTAGATTCTGTTATATGTGTTAGTTAACAGTTAGAAGGAGGGGTTAGTTATGGATGGCAGGGCTAGTATGTGGTTATGTTAGAATAGTTTTGAAAATGTACAGGGGTTGTGTAGATTGGTTTAGTGTGCTTGATGCTGCATGTTCATGGTATAGAATTTGAATGCTCTTGTTCTTGTTTTGAATTTTGTGTGGAAGCTGGCTGATTTGCTAGTAATTATCAAAACTGAATGATGTAAAATGGTATGGTTAATCTTATGAATTGTGGTCTGTTTGAATGGTGCCATGGATTTGTAAATGAGCAAGGCTTTCAGTTCTAAGTATGCTTGTGTTCGGAGTGAATGTATATGTTTTATGGTTAGGAATTAAAACGAATTTCTCTTTTGAATGCAGGCTAGTAACTGAGTGAGGTAGATGTGAGCCATAGTCTTATGTGGTTATCCGGCAACGCGTGTTCTAATCACATCGCCGCATTGTCCCTTTTTCCTTTTGTGTTGCTGCATCTTGTACGGTCTTGGTACAACATGTTGGTGATCATGAGCAAAGGGCTGCCATACTGAATGCTGAAGTGGTTAATGGTTAGAAATTGTTAATGTTGGTTTTTTTGATTTTCATGTGATGGTTAATTCAATCAAAGAGATGTTCGCAAAGACGACCCGTTATTAGCTAGTTTGTGATTTTTGTAGGTCTATGGATTTGTTTATTTGATGCAGGCTACTGTTTGGTGGTAATTGGAATGGTATTTGACTGTTTTGGAATTGTATTGTTCTCGAAATTTTACGGACTGATGTGTGGTTATTTGGTATATTAATGATGCAGGCAATAGGTTGAGTGCAAGTATGGGATGCACAATGTCCAAATACCAATCTTAATGATGAAGCGGGAGTGTCAAAGGGAATCAAGTCGGCTGACATGGCCAAGTAGGAGTCAAGGAGTAGAATTAGGTCAAACTGTGTTCCTCTTGTAACTTCTTTTATGTAATGGAAGAGACTTGTAATGGCTCGTATCTCATATAGCTTGAACTTTATTTGGAACTCCTCTCATAGATTGTAATCATGGTCAAGCACCAATAAAACTCATTATGAACTTCAAAAGATCAAATTGACTTTCTTTGTAATGCATCATATTTAGGATTGCATGAACTTTGAGAAATAAAGTGAAACTTTCATCTTTCCTTTCATTATCAATTCGAGTGTATAGATAAAAGCTCAAAAGTTTGCATAAGACCACACAGAATTCGTAGTTCCAAGTAATGAAATGAATCAAGCCGAGTATTTGAGACATAACTCATGATGATTGATGCTGCCATAAACTCACAATTAAATCTCAACTCCTGAATACTTTGCATCCTAAAATCTTGGTTCACCCAACAAGTCTTCACTCTTCTATGTTGTTGCATTTGTAATCCAATCTCCCCATAACAATAATGCTTCGAAGGAATCCTTGAAGAAGATATTAATTAAACATAGAAGAACGCCTTAACACGAAATCTAATGAACCCAAATGAAACAACAATCTCAGACACCATGCGTAAGTAACTCTAATCTTTTGATACATCTTGAGAGATAGTATCCTTGTATCCTTTGAATGAATGTGAGAGCCTCAAAGCAATATAGCAACCCTAATTCTTCACGATCCTTGATCCCAATGCCAGATTTATTGATGAATGTATGAGTGTTAGATGTCCTAATGGATGAAATGCACATGAATGAAAAGCCTAAGCCTGATGAAAGTAAAATGGTAGGACAAATTTAGGGTATGACAACCGTCAATGGAGAGGAGGATATATTTGTTAGCAACCTGGATTCATACAAATACATGTTGGAGAAGGGGCATTAGAAACTGCATTCCAAGCGCTAGAAATTGCAACCGCTATCACATTACCTGTAGAGAAGATACGAAGGGCGGTAACATCCTGGAGAGACCTGCAAGACTTGAGTGCGGAAGGCTGGGGCAAAGTACCAGAAATCCGAGAGAAGAAGGATCGTCTGGGGCTAGGATATCAACCGACAAAGATCACAAGCGCTGCGAAGGAGGAACAACGATTCCCCCCGATCATGCAGAATTTCGTGACAGGCGGATATGAACACGTAGCTATGATATCTAGCATGGATCCTAAAGAGGGAACGTCCAACTTCATCTGAATGGCCAGACCAGGAGAGCAGCTCCAGAATTGGACAAGCCTGGAGATACCGGAGATAGTTTCCATTTCGAAGTAATTTGCTTTTGTTGTGTGTTTTATTTCCCTTCAATAAAGAAAAAAACAATTACGCTCATGCCTCGCCCGAAGCATAGAGCTGGTTTGTAAGGGCCCCATTTACTTTCAAAGTTCAAGTTTATTAATAAAATTGTCGTTTGCATTTGGTATCGAAAACATTGTTCTTTCTTGCATTTACTCTTTTAAAAATGACAAATAACTTTCTTGCATAAAAAAAAAAAGCACAATCATATCTGCATACTAAAAACAAAACATAAAACATGTGCAGATCACTTCCTAACACTACCGATAATAATACTGCTGAAACTCAATATAAACTCGAGGCTCTCGCTAATCAGTCCGAGGAAGGGGATAAGGAAGACGATGAACTTCCGGAAGAACTGTCAAGGTTAATGGACAAGGAATCCAAAAGCATGCTCCCTCCTCAAGAAGCCATTGAAGTTATAAACTTGGGTATAGACAAAGAACCTAAGGAAATCAAGGTTGGGGCAACGCTGAATGAGGATGTAAAAGCGACGCTGGTCAAACTTCTCCACGAGAATGCAGAAATATTTGCTTGGTCATACCGTGACATGCCAGGGATGAATATAAATATCGTCGTGCACAGGTTACCGCTCAAAGAAGGTTGTGCACCCGTCAGACAAAAGCACAGAAGAGTTCGACCGGACATGGATAACAAGATCCGAGAAGAGGTACTCAAACAATTCGATGCAGGATTCCTCTCCGTGGTCGACTATCCACCATGGATTGCCAACATAGTGTCAGTTCCTAAGAAAGACGGGAAGGTACGGATGTGCGTGGATTACAGGGATCTAAACAAAGCAAGCCCGAAAGATGACTTTCCACTCGGACTGTGGGATGGTCACTGATTTGTGCCTCGAAGCCTGTAAAAAAGAGGTTTATCTTACTCACTCAGAAGCTGTGAAGCAATGAGTGCAGTTTTGTTATTGGAGAAAGCTTATAAGTAACTCCAAGTTGTGTTTGTTTGTGTGCTGAGAATGTTGGTGAAGAGCTGCTGATGTCGTGGCTGAGGTGTTAACTGCTAGACATCATTGCGATGAGTGGGAGTGAGAGGAGTTTCTCATATTTAGGGAGGACCTAGGTAGAAAGGTCATTGGGTAGTGATTAAGTGCATAGATCGTCAACGGGTGTGTTGGCTGTAGGGTCTGCAAATTGATACTGCTAATAGTGGACTTCATCCCTGGCTTGGTAGCCCCCAGAGTAGGATTGTGAATCTGAACTGGGTAAACAATTCTGTTGAGCTTTTATTGCTTTCCTGCACTATTATTTGTATTCCTACCTTGTCTGTTTCAGAATGTCAAATCAGATGTCAAGACATCCTTATATGACATTTGAGTCTGTTTCTGGATGAGATCCATGGGGGATACTTTCTGGTTGTGTACAAGGTAGAATATTATGTGAACAAGGAGTGTTCATATTGTATGGTCCCTTGAAGTGGAGGATGGACCGATTTATGGAAGACTAGACCAATCTGACAGAAGAAAGAAGATGCTGGAACAAGAAAGTTAAATTCAGAAATTTCATGCGGGAATGAAGAGTATGGATTGAATTGTTTAGCCTCAACACATAGATGGAAGTTATCAAAACCTTCATGCGGGAGTGAAGACATTGATAAGGTAATCCTTGTGTTTATATGATACCATGTGGTCAGGGTTTTTGGTAGGTATATGTTGTTACTTGATGAAGAAGCAATCAGCTTGTAGAGTTGATTTATTTTCAATCCCTATGTGTCATGCTTACAATAAAATTGGGGAGTAAGCATTGTGTAAGTTCTGTTGAAGTATTGTTATTTTCCGCTGCATAGCCTCTAATACAACTTCTATAGTGAAGGTAGAAATCTAGGGTTATTCAACAGAATATATGGCAGATTATTACAGCTATAATGAAAGTGTCAAAGATACTTGAGATCTCTCTCAAGTCCACTCAAAAAGGCATGGATTATTAGAGGTTATGGGCATGAACTGATCAATGATTCTCATACTTATCTGCAAAGTGTTTACCTTAAGGATGTTCAAGGCTGAAGTGTTCCTAGAAGATGGAACAGATGTCCTACTGGATGTTAGGGCATTAGTACTGGTATGTAGCTACCAGTTGAAGAACAGATGTTCTGGTGCTAAACTAATGTAGTGTGAGTACATATATTTGGAACCTACTCCTGATCTGGAAGAGGAGACATCTGCTTATCAGTTGATCAGGACATGGTCAACAAGTACTTCTGCCCCATATATCAGCTTGTGAGAGTATAGAAGTAAAGCTCAATGCATAAAAGAAGACTCATAAAGGTATACACTTCAGTTCCTTTATGTATAATCAAGATGAGCTTATATCTGGTATTTTCCTCTGATCAAAGGAACCAGGTATGTGGAAATTTATTCATGACCATAGAGCAGACTATAGAACTGAATACTGTGTCTCAACCATAGTGAAATATGGTCTTGGATGTTGACTTTCCCATAGTTATTATCCATAAAGGTTAGTGTCAATAAGAATCAAGGAAGTCAGATTGCTCAGAAGAATCTGACTATTTCAGTGTTATGCCATAAGTGAATCTGGTCCAGAAACCTAGCTGAGGGAATCTCCTCTATAGGTACGGACTGTGGCATCCATCATCTCAAAATCATAATAAAAATCTGAAGAAAAGTTTATTGAGATATGGCCTATATTATTCCTTGATATGCCTGGATGTAAAGTTGCTACTCACTATGCTCTGTTGTTCCCACCCTAAGTATTATGAATAAGATGTTAGAGATGTTAGCCAAGAACCATAAAGGATGATGTTGTATCAAATGTTAAAACATCATCTCCTTGTCTTCAGTTATTTGAAAGTATTTTATTTCCAAGAGGAAAGTATATAAGTGTGAAGAGGTAATCAGTCAGAATGATCTAGTGTGAGTAGTCAATTCTAACTAACTAACTAATTGATAGGTACTTTGACGGGAGACTTAGTACTTATTAGATGTGCAGCCTGAATGCAAGATTCATATACTTTGTCGAGAGCTGAGTATTTGTATGAAGAATTAATGAACTAGTGTGAACTAAGCATTAGTAATAAAGTTCACTATTATCTTCACAAGTTTAGGAAGTGTGGCAATGTTGTCTGGTGATTATTTGAAGAGTTGGTTCAAGCAAGAAGAAAACATATAGGTACTGTTAAATAACTGTGTGGAGATCTGAATCAAGAGAAGAAGAAGTATGTGATGTATAGAAGAGAATGTTCTACATAAAGAAGTAACATCACAACTATTGAAGACACCGGAAAGATAAGGTTCAGACTTATCTGCTGAAGACAAATTTATGGTTATACATAAGAGGTTTCTTCTATTACAAGTTGTAGAGTGTGGCAATCTGAATCTTGTGTAGCAAGAAAACTAAGGATTCCTAATTTGGAAACTGTGGCTAATTCCAAATAAAGAATACTTCAAGGACCAACATAAAAGATGTCCTTAATTTGTATATCTCAGGGGGGGTATAGAGTATGGAGATCAGCAAGGACAATGTAATTATGCTTCTAATCATATGGAAAGTCTTTCAAAGACTAATCTTTTCAAGCCAAAAGAACAATGTCAAACAAGAAGTCAGGAGATAACTCAAGACATGTTTTATCCTTGGAAACCAGCAGGGATAGTTCTTATTCTTTTCATCTAAAACATGTATTGATGGTGTGTATCACTTGCTCTGACTTAGTGCATGTTCCAACCAATGGACAAATTCACCTGATGCATTTCTTAATAAAGTAACATCTCTAAGAGTCTAGGTATGTTAATTAAGTTGCTGAGGTTTCTAGAGTCTTTCTTTCATTTTTCTTTTCTCTTGAGTCTTGTTTGAGTCTCTCATGTCCTTCTTTCGGATATGGGTAAGTTTAGAGTCTATATAGGTTATGTTTGTCAACTTGTGACAAACATAAGGAATAAGGGTAGTGTTTAGACATTGTTAAGTTTGAGGTCCTTCTTTGTAGTTGTTTTTGCAAAGATATTGAATAGGTTTTCTATTCTAAATCTGCCTGTCTTACTGTTTAGAGTCTTGTTTTCGAGTCATGAACACTGATTGTCTTGTGTTCTGAGTCATCCAATATAGAGGTCTGGTTCCCTATGTCTGTAAATGGATGGTTCAAGTGAGTATGTCTATAAGTTGAGTCTCCTCTTATGTTCTAGGAGAGGAAGTTGTGTAAGGTGTGTCAATTCTCAGTTTGAGGGGGAGTGTCTTGTATTTTATTCCTCATGTACATCAGCTAATGTTAAGGGGGAGAAAGCTGATGAAAAATTATACTGCTGCAGACATAGAAGTTTTTAAAGAAGCAGTATATTATCTCAGAGCCAAGGCAGATGGACTCTGTGTGGATGTCCCAAAGGATGTTGGAACATCATCTCCAGATGTTTTATTGTCTCCTCAGCCAAGTAAGTGGTGTATATCCAGAGTGAAATTAAGGTCAAGCCACTGACCTAATCTGGAATGTGTTGGCTACTTCAGCAAGTACCACAGGTGTGATGAAGAAGGATGTCAAATCAATTGTCCTACCTTGTTTGAGAAGGTTATAATTTTCTGACTAATAGTAAATACTTTGACGGGAGACTAAGTATTTATCTATTGGTGTAGAAGTTGTGCATGTCTGTAGTATGAATAATTTGACTCTGAGAGTGTAGTTAATAACTATGTTTGAGAAGTTTGTAAGTGGTGCTCTGAAGTTTACAGAGGTAGTCTTATCAGCTGACTGTATCAGAAGTGTGTGAAAGAAGAAGAAAATATCATTTGTTGTTTGTTTTGTGAATTTTCATTTAATGACAAATATCTTGTCGGGAACTAGGTGTGAGTCTGATCTGATAAAGATGTGCATGTGACTGATGGTAAAGACCTTGTCGGGAGATGAGTACTTATCTGATGTGTGGATGCAAATCAGGTTTCTGAATTCATTGTTTCAGAAATTGTGTGAGAGTTTATTTCTCTCTATTTTGTTCAGTTGTTGATAAACTGAATGAGAAGCAGAAGGTGTGATCTTTTGTCTATGATGTGAAGCTGATGTCTTACATGATGTAACAACATCACTATGTGTTGTTATCCTGGAAGAATATCTAAGACCGTGCATGTAAAGTTTGAAGAAGCAACATTATTGTCTGAAGTGGCAGTTTTGACATAATGTGGATTAGAATGGGCAGGTTCTGATCTTGGTGGTAGTAGTATGTTCTGGCAATACATGATTACTCTCATGATGTTGACTTCACTAGCTGTTAGTGACTATAAGGACAGAAGTTTGATGTCAAATAGTGTGATCTGATCAGAATGGCTGAAGATAAGGAGGTTTCTTCTACTGCAAGTAAAAGATTGTGGCAGTCTTTACTCTGTGTAGCAAGTAAAATAAAGACATTTGTTATGGATTATGTGAGAAATTCCATATCAAGCGGGCTTTTGTGTTGACTTGACAGACCATGTATCTGAAATAAACATGAGATTATGCTCAACAAGTGTAAGAAGTGGCAGCTTTTCATGTTGAGAATGTGGCAATCTCTTTGTGTTTTCATCTGGTGTCAAGTGGTCATATATAGAAGGAGCATTGGTTGTTCATGTCAGGGGGAGTTAAGGCTGTTGTCTATGATCTACTGCTGGAAGAGTGATGATCTTTGTGGAGCTTACAGGTAGTTCTAGCCTGTGCAGAGTAGCTGTATTGTGATGTCAAATAGCATGTTGTGACATTTGACTACAATGTGTGGGTGATTTTTCCTAAGGCTGATGTGCTGATTTAGCTGTGTAAAGCTAGCTTGTGCTGATGTGTTTCTCAGGAGGTTGTGAAGGATAGTTGTGGCTGGTGCAAAAATGAGTGTGTTCAGCAGGTTAGTTGAACAGAGAGTGAGCTCTTGAAAACATGAAGATGCGTCTTATGTTTTCCATTCATCAACGCAAGTTTTCATTGAAGAAACACATGTTATCTTGGATAGGGGGAGTTTCCTCTTGATTTAAGATGAGTCTCTACTAGGGATGGTTGGATCTATCCATGTGAAGCTGGAGTCCACATCTCTCTCTGGGGAGTTAATGGATATGTTTGGAAGAGATTGTTTTGTATCAGCAGGTGGTGAAAGAGTTATCGCATCTGCATTGAATAGTCACATGTGTGTGGTGTAAGCGTATGGAGTTTTGTTTTTTCTTTACGAGGATGTCAGATAACATGTCTGGACATGTTGCTACAAGATGTAGCTAGTTGTGTCCTTGGCTGGGTTTATTTGTTTCTAGCCTTGAGTAGCTAGTTTGTAAGGTTTTACTCCAAGAGGGGATGCTGGTCCTGCAAGAGTCATGTGAAGTGTCTGGTGAAGCCAGGTGTAAGGATGAGTTGGAAATACAACATGTGATACTTTGAAAATATTGCACATGTAATGAGTTATTCAATTCTCCTAAGTCCTACTGTAAGAGTATCTTGAAGTCGGGTGGATTGGTTAGGCCAGGTAGCTAGTATGTCATTGTTGAGTGAACCACTCAATAAGTAAGAAACTCTGGTTCAGGATTATTTTCACAAGGATATGAGTGTATTCACTAGTTGTGGTTCTTCACTGTAAGCATGTGAGGAGATACATGTGGATTTTATTTTGTGCTGAAGTGGTTACAAGCAGCAGGAGTATCGTGTCTATGTCAAGGGGGAGTATTTTGTATCTTCTTTCTCATCCTCATGGGGTCATTGTTAGAAGGAGTATGTCACAGAAGGATCAGATCTAGTGTGTTGCAGTTGTGCTGGTTTTCAGATGTTCTAACATGGTTCAACCCTATTATCTTTTTCTCAATGTTTGCCTTTGCCTTATTATGGTAAAAAGGGGGAGAAAGAAATCTGGGGTGTTATAGCTGTTGTATGGTGTTGATTTATGTCTGGTTTTTTTCTATGGGATTTTATTATGCTTTGCTGCTAATTATGTGTTAATGTTTTAATGCTTAGATGTATAGTTTTAGCCAAAATAAGCCAAAGGGGGAGATTGTTAATGCTCTGAATTATGTGATTGGCATTTATGTTTGGCTAAAATATAGTAGCAGCAATATGTAATAGGTTGTATATAACTTGCAAATATAAACAAGTACAAAACAGGTACAACAGCAAGATGTCCTATGGAATGTTGAGACATGTTCTGTGACAACATGTCTTATGAGATGTCATATGCAGAAACTCATGACATCACGCCTGCTGAGCTGGAATATGAAAGATTCAGTATGTACTCAACAGATGCAGAATATTCTATGGAATATTATGCAATCCTATGTGGCGCTAATTTAAAGTTCAAAAGAATCAAGTCAAAATATTGAAGATTATGCGGTTTCTAATTATGGAGAAAATTTAGGAAACTTATGATTGAAGACCTAACTTTTAGCAGAATTTTTTAGCTGATTTGTAATAGCAAATAAGGCTATGATTGAAGGCCCAAGTCCAATTGGGAATAGGTTATAAATAAGCAGTTGTAACCTAGTTTTAGTGAGCGAGCCAGTTTTAGAAAGATGTAGTCTTTAGGGTTAGCCATGTACGTGAACCACTTGGATTGTGGGATGGTCAGTGATTTATGCCTCGAAGCCTATAGGCAAGAGGTTTATCTTACTCACTCAGAAGCTGTGATGCAATGAGTGCAGTTTTGTTCTTGGAGAAAGCTTGTAAGTAACTCCAAGTTGTGTTTGTTTGTGTGCTGAGAATGTTGGTGAAGAGCTGTTGATGCAGTGGTTGAGGTGTTGACTGCTAGACATCATTGCGATGATTGAGAGTGAAAGGAGTTTCTCATATCTAGGGAGGACCTAGGTAGAAGGGTCATTGGGTAGTGATTAAGTGTGTAGATCTTCAACGGGTGTGTTGGCTGTAGGGTCTGCAAATTGATACTGCTAATAGTGGATTTCATCCCTAGCTTGGTAGCCCCCAGAGTAGGATTGTGAATCCGAACTGGGTAAACAATTTTATTGAGCTTTTATTGCTTTCCTGCACTGTTATTTGTGAATCCGAACTAGGTAAACAAATTCATCATATTAACGACAATAATAACAAAATCATCATGTTAACAACAAACATCAACAAATTCATCATGTTAACAACAAACATCAACAAATTTATCATGTTAATAACAAACATCACATTACACAATTCAAGTAACGACATAACATGATTAGTTCAACTTCTTAATTAAAAGCATATTTATTTAATATTTCATCATAATACATCATTATCTCATCATAAGGAAAGTACATATCATCATATCAATAGCATTGTATCGTCATAAGAAAAACATACACTAAGTTATACTGCAACATGGTTATGTCAATTCATAGCAAAGAGCATACTTCATATGATAATACTACACAGTTCATCACTTAATCCTAAAAAACATAATAGGAGACTTTATCCTATGAATCATTTTATTGCATCATGGTGTAGTTCTTTGCGTTAGCTTTCCAACACTTCGAATGGTGCATCAATCGGAGTCCGGAAACTCAAGTTATGGCCTTTACAAATATCTATAAAAAATTAGAAGCTGCTTAGGTCGACGCAAACATTTCTCAGGTCGACGCATAGATGAGTTTTTCCCCTTCGGGTTTGATTAGGTCGAACCTTCCTATTCTATAGATCGACTCATGCTAAAGAAAACCAGATTTCTGCCTTTCCGGGTTTGCTCAGGTCGACCCTACCTATTCTATAGGTCGACTCATGCTGCGTGAAAACCCAAAAATCACCATTTTTCTTCCCTATTCACCTCATACAACACCCATTGACCCATTAACTCATATACAATTTATACATCAATTGACAGCAATTTAACACACATATGAGGTTCCTAAACATATTTCTAACCATGAGTTTACAAAAAAACATCATCAAACATGCTTTGATTCCCAAAATCTTATGAAATCTACCAAACCTAACATTGTATAAACTTATGAAATTGAGAGAAATAGAGATCATACACAATCATATACACAACATTACCCCATCATATAAACCTATATGAATTCCACCAAATGCTCCACAAATCATTCATCAACAACATCAAGATTGCAATTCTCACACAAACATGGATATTCAATTATGAAGTCTAATCTCTACCATTCTCGTCATCATGCCAACCCTTAGAGAGTAAGAACCCCACCCTTACCTTAGCCTGTAACACCCGTATATTTTAATTTTTAATTTAAATGGAAATTTAATTTATAATTAGAATTATTGGTGGTTTGTGGGATTTAATTGGAAGAAAGATAGTTTATAGTGTTGGGCCAAGTGTGGTATTAGTAAAGAGGGGGTGCTATGTTAGTAAAGCCCTTTACTAATTAAAATGTTATTTTTCATAAAAATAAGGAAAATTGGGAGAAAGGAAAAAGGAACGTGAAAAGCAGAGCAGAGGAGATGAGGGATTGGAAAGCTGGTACGTGAAGAGGAGCAATGGAGGGAGAGACCAATCAAGAATCTTTGGCTAAGGTAAGGGGGGACTCTCCGGTTATCATCTATTATCGTATTCTTGGATAATAATATTGATTAGGGATGTTGTTGAGTCAATTGGATTATATGTCGGGTTTAGGGAGGTTATGAATTGATGAAAATTGCATGGATTATTGATTGATTATGTGTTGTTTTGATGTGTGATGATGAATAATGATGCAATTGATGATTAACTGCCTGTATATGACGTTTAGAGTCATTTTTGGACTCAGATTGAGTCAGATCGCAGGATCTGACGGAGACCCGAAAAATCTGTGAAATCGCCAGTTCGCGCCGCGTCCCCGTGTTGGCGCCGCGAAGGCGTACTTGTTTTCTCGCATCGCGCCGCGTGCATAGGTTGGCGCCGCGAACGTGTTTGTGTGCTTCAGGTCGCGCCGCGAACTTTGGTTGCGCCGCGTGCTGTAGCGTTAGTTGTTTTCTTGGAAAAGTTAAATGATGTGTAACTTTCGAACCGTAGGTCCGTTTTTAGTGCCGTTTCGAGCACGATGAATCTTATGAGATAGCCTATGTTTTAAATGATGGAATGAGGTGTGAATCCCATTATTTTTAATTATGATTTTTATTTCTCGGTGAATGATGAATTGTACATATATGTGATGAGATGTGTTAAATACATGCTACGTTGAAATATTAATCATGTGACGATTGTTTAATTGGATGATATATTGTTGACATATATGATGAAATGTAACAATATAAGATGTTGTTTTGAAAAACATTATGATGTGATGATTTGTTGAGAGTTGTATGATGATGACTGATTTGCTTTGGAATGATGTGGATACATGTGTGTTCTTATTATTGATGATGATGATTGATGTGGACACATGTATGTTCTTTAATGATGATGATGATGATGATGATTGATTGATTTTATTTGAATGATGCTAATGTATATGAACATACTTTGATGATGATGATGATGGTGATGAAATGGGTATTAGATGATGTTACTCATTAGACATGACGATGGTATAAGTATGTTGTATATGTTGCATTCATTCATGTTCATTGATGATACTGTATCCATAAGGGTGTGTTGGATCAGTAAAGGGCATGATTCCCATTGTGTGGAATCTGTGCTGGCAGGGCCGTATCTGGATGATGTTGGATCGGTCATGGGTTATTCCCATTGGATGATGTTGGTACCACATGCATAGTGTCAGTTCATACATATGCATACTTTTATAACATGATTGGAAGTATTCCAGTGTTATAAATATTGATGACGTGTTGGTTGTGTGTTTTGTTGAATTAATGTTGAGTATGATTGTCTGTTTGAAAGATGTGTTTTGTTGACGTTTGTGTAAATGATGGATGTTCCTGATAATCTGAATATGATGAAATTGGGTGAATAATATAACTATGATGTGTTGTTATTTAAGATGCAATAACATTTGTTAACTGTGATGAGACTCACCCTTACTGTTGACATTTTCAGATTGAGGATAGCTGCTTTCGACTTGGTGAGGATTAGCTCATAAGTCAGCGTTTTAGTGTAGCGTCAGGTGTCATGCTCTGATATTGTAACACTGGGGGAACGCTAGTTTAGAGTTTATGATGATACTCTATCGTGTTGTTATTGTATTAGATTCTGTGGGATATTGCATAGATGATGTTATACTTATCCGTATGATGAATTTTCCGCTGTGTTAACATGAGATGTTTATGTATTATGATGAATTGTTCCTTAGTGAAAGCATGACAATGAATTTATGATAAATTTGTCCTAATTGGAATTGTGGCACCCTTGTTTTCATGTTTTACTCTGAATTATTTTATAAATTTCCGTGGGGTTTAGAAGGGTGTTACAATAGTGGTATCAGAGCAGGTCGGTCCGTCCGGCTAATTGTTGAGTCAGTTGAGTTGCGCGACAGTTGTATATTGTCGGCATTTTATTCTTTGGTACGCGACATGTGAGTGAATCACTGTCGGTACTTGGTTGTTTGTTGCAGGTGTTGGATTGAAACAAGTGGGGGAGAAGCTTCGCTTCTCGGTTATGTTTCAGTTGTAAGAAGATTGATTCAGTAGGCTGTTGTTGGCAACAGTGCGAGCGTTGTTGGAGTTTGTTGTTTCCCGAATTGAAGGTGACTTGGAATTAAGACTTCACTGGGAATTGAGTTGGAACATCTTGAAGGAAGATGATTAGAGGTAATTGACAGTTATTGTAAGAGAAGGAAATTGGAAAGTTGCGATGTGTCAGCTCTACTGGTGTACTGCGAAGATGTCAGTTGAGTAGCCTTACGTCTCGGAAGAGATTCAGCTGCAAGTTTGCAAAGAGGATTGCTGTCGTAATGTTCCAGAAATCGCACTTCGGCGATAGGATGTGTTGCTCAAGTCATAAGAATGTTTGGAAGTGAAGAGATACGATAAGGGGTTGTTTGGAATGTGATGGAGTTGAAGAGAATGAGTTTTGGAGAGAGATTTTCGTAAGCAAAACGCAGGAAAATTGCTGAATAGCTGCAGAACTTCGAAAATTCATAACTGGAGTTCTGGACATCCGAATTGAGTTCCGTTTGAAGCGTCGGAAAGCTAACAAGATGAACTTTGTGATAAAAATAGTTGCAGCAGCTGTAATATATTTAATTGTGACAGGATGACGTTGGAAAGAGGTGGAGTTACGGTTACTCTTGTTCTTATAACTAGACTTGTTTATTGGTACTGCACGGGATGTCAGTGTCAGTGTTGAATGGATCGAAGGAATAATTAGAAGGTTTGTTGAGGAGTAATTTTAAGAATTGAATTTACCAATTGAGGAGTTTTGGATATATCGTATAGAGTGTCGCTGCAAGATGTCAGTGTTGCATTTTCGGGCAATAATTGGAAAATTCATATCTTGAGTTCCGAGTGTCGGATTAATGTGCCGTTTGAACCTACGAGGAGGAGGGATTGTGTTCTAATTTATGGAAGAGTTATAAATACAGTAGAGTGACCCTATGAGGAGAGGTTCTGAAGTCGGTTATGGAAGCGTGAAACTTGTTGAATAAGAATGCCTACTACCGCGATTGTTTGAAACGACGTGGAGTAGAACATGTTGTTGATGAATAAGTCGACGAGATGTTCGGTCACAAAGATGATTTGAATACCGATGGATTTTAGTGAATGAGTAAATTAGTAGTAAAGGTGAAGTAAACTTTAGAACCCTTGGAATCGTATTTGTGATGGCAAAGTAACGATAAGTATAAAAGAAGAATTGCAGGGAATTTCTAACATTTGTTGACGTGAGGAAGACTTTGTTGAGATTCCGAGTGGGATGATATTTGGACGTGAAGGATGTAATAGAATTTGGATTAAAACCACGAGTTATGAATGTTGTCTTGGTCTTGCAGGTTAATTGTATGGTTCAAAATTCGAAGTGTTTAGTGATCATAAGAGTTGAAGTACCTCTTTGATCAGAAAGGGCTTAATATGAGGCGGTAGAGATGATTAGAGCATTTTTTTTTAGGATTAGGATTTTGATTTGAATTACCATCCTAATGAGGAAAATTTTGTGCTATTGTGTTGCGTAAGAAGTCTTTAAAATGTCGGTGCTAATGATGAATGAGTTGGATTTAATTGGACAATTTAGAGACTTGAGTTAGTATGTGAAGGCACTCCTAATAGTGTTAGATTGAGTATGCTAGAAGATGACTAGTGGTATTCTTGACGAGATTAGAGAAGGTCAGAAAGATGATGTTGAGTTAATCGATAGGTTGACTTTGAATTACCAAAGTAAAGGCGGTGAATTCAGAATCGACGAAAACGATGTAATGAGGTTGAGTGATTGGATTTGTGTAACTGATGTTTTGAGCTTCAGAAGGATATTCTAGAAGGACACCGTAGTGAATTATTGGACTATGACGATGTTAATGAGTTTGGGTGCAAACTCGGAAAGGGGCACTATTATGTAGTAACGACGGTTTATGCTTAAATATGATTTTCAACTAATATTGACAAATTTAGGACTTGATCACCCTAAATCTCTTGTTAGTAGTAGATGGAATCATATAGAAGAGATAAGCTTGTTTTGTTACCTTAAAGGTTTAAGATGTGATGAATACTAAGCCGTGAGAATAATCACTCACTATGTTGTGTGAACTTATGAAGAAGTGAATATGAAAGAGTGCAACATGGTGGATGATGACTTAAGACGGGTAATCAAAGTCGCACAGCGAAAGTGTGATGCGGAGTAGTGTTATGAGTACTACTCGCGGGCAGTAAAGGAATTAATATGTCGGAAGCCTACATAGAAAATATGCGTTGATCTATATGTTGGATTTAGAATCCAGTGGATGTAAGGATGTCGTGTCGAAGAATTATAACTCTTTTGAATAATTGTCGAGATGATGAATATGTTATTACGGTTGTACGTAGTTAACGAGTATGTATTCGGTGAAATTAAAACGAAGAGTTGATGCTATATGACGTTGTAATAATTTTGTGTTGTTGTTAAGGGGTTATTGTAGATTCTAGATATAATGAGGAATTATACTCTATGAAGGGAGGAATTGATTTAATTCTTAGGAAAGAGCGAAACTCAATTTGAGTTGTTTTGTAAGAAATGGCGTATTGAGGCTGGTGAGCGCGATTATAATTACTTGTGTGCACTCGTTCCGATGGCCGGAATGTTTTAATAGATGTAGTAACTCAGGAATTTGTTTTTGAGTGCGAGTAAGTATTACTGAGTGGTAAATTGGTACCATGAATGATGAAGAATGATTCTTGGACGAATGAGTAAAGAGAGTCGGAATCGGGTGAAACTCAGAAATCTATTTGGTATAGATGATTGTGATGAGTAATCAGAGTAGTGCGGAAAAAACGGAATGTAAAGTGTTGGATAATCGATGGCTTGACTTAAAAGGAGTCAGATAATTGGAATTCAATGGTATAGGAATATGAGTATTGAGTTTCTTGAAGGAAGCGGTTGGTGAAAAGTGTAATTATTATTTTATCGCTCAGATGGAAGAGTATGTCTAAGGTTGGTATGTTGGTAGATGGTATGCATTACTGCAGTGTTGATCAGTGTGATCATACTATAAACTGTGTAATTGTATTACTCGGCTGTTGTGCGTGTTGTATAGGTTGTACTTCAATGTTCTGTTGTTGTTGACCTTTTGGAGCTATAGCAAGTGGTATACTTTTGGATAGTCAAATGCGACGTAAGAACTGGGATTTGAATGTATGAAATATGTTTCTTGTTGGTTATGTCAGATGGATTTTGAGGATTGACCGATGGTAATGTTAATTGGGAGCTGGAGAGTCAGGTGGAGGACTCTTATACGAGCTGGTTACTTGAGGTATGTTTTCGAGGACGAAAACTCTTTTAGTGGGGGAGAGTTGTAACACCCGTATATTTTAATTTTTAATTTAAATGGAAATTTAATTTATAATTAGAATTATTGGTGGTTTGTGGGATTTAATTGGAAGAAAGATGGTTTATAGTGTTGGGCCAAGTGTGGTATTAGTAAAGAGGGGGTGCTATGTTAGTAAAGCCCTTTACTAATTAAAATGTTATTTTTCATAAAAATAAGGAAAATTGGGAGAAAGGAAAAAGGAACGTGAAAAGCAGAGCAGAGGAGATGAGGGATTGGAAAGCTGGTACGTGAAGAGGAGCAATAGAGGGAGAGACCAATCAAGAATCTTTGGCTAAGGTAAGGGGGGACTCTCCGGTTATCATCTATTATCGTATTCTTGGATAATAATATTGATTAGGGATGTTGTTGAGTCAATTGGATTATATGTCGGGTTTAGGGAGGTTATGAATTGATGAAAATTGCATGGATTATTGATTGATTATGTGTTGTTTTGATGTGTGATGATGAATAATGATGCAATTGATGATTAACTGCCTGTATATGACGTTTAGAGTCATTTTTGGACTCAGATTGAGTCAGATCGCAGGATCTGACGCAGACCCGAAAATCTGTGAAATCGCCAGTTCGCGCTGCGTCCCGTGATGGCGCCGCGAAGGCGTACTTGTTTTCTCGCATCGCGCCGCGTGCATAGGTCTGTGCCGCGAACGTGTTTGTGTGCTTCAGGTCGCGCCGCGAACTTTGGTTGCGCCGCGTGCTGTAGCGTTAGTTGTTTTCTTGGAAAAGTTAAATGATGTGTAACTTTCGAACCGTAGGTCCGTTTTTAGTGTCGTTTCGAGCACGATGAATCTTATGAGATAGCCTATGTTTTAAATGATGGAATGAGGTGTGAATCCCATTATTTTTAATTATGATTTTTATTTCTCGGTGAATGATGTATTGTACATATATGTGATGAGATGTGTTAAATACATGCTACGTTGAAATATTAATCATGTGACGATTGTTTAATTGGATGATATATTGTTGACATATATGATGAAATGTAACAATATAAGATGTTGTTTTGAAAAACATTATGATGTGATGATTTGTTGAGAGTTGTATGATGATGACTGATTTGCTTTGGAATGATGTGGATACATGTGTGTTCTTATTATTGATGATGATGATTGATGTGGACACATGTATGTTCTTTAATGATGATGATGATGATGATTGATTGATTTTATTTGAATGATGCTAATGTATATGAACATACTTTGATGATGATGATGATGATGGTGATGAAATGGGTATTAGATGATGTTACTCATTAGACATGACGATGGTATAAGTATGTTGTATATGTTGCATTCATTCATGTTCATTGATGATATTGTATCCATAAGGGTGTGTTGGATCAGTAAAGGGCATGATTCCCATTGTGTGGAATCTGTGCTGGCAGGGCCGTATCTGGATGATGTTGGATCGGTCATGGGTTATTCCCATTGGATGATGTTGGTACCACATGCATAGTGTCAGTTCATACATATGCATACTTTTATAACATGATTGGAAGTATTCCAGTGTTATAAATATTGATGACGTGTTGGTTGTGTGTTTTATTGAATTAATGTTGAGTATGATTGTCTGTTTGAAAGATGTGTTTTGTTGACGTTTGTGTAAATGATGGATGTTCCTGATAATCTGAATATGATGAAATTGGGTGAATAATATAACTATGATGTGTTGTTATTTAAGATGCAATAACATTTGTTAACTGTGATGAGACTCACCCTTACTGTTGACATTTTCAGATTGAGGATAGCTGCTTTCGACTTGGTGAGGATTAGCTCATAAGTCAGCGTTTTAGTGTAGCGTCAGGTGTCATGCTCTGATATTGTAACACTGGGGGAACGCTAGTTTAGAGTTTATGATGATACTCTATCGTGTTGTTATTGTATTAGATTCTGTGGGATATTGCATAGATGATGTTATGCTTATCCGTATGATGAATTTTCCGCTGTGTTAACATGAGATGTTTATGTATTATGATGAATTGTTCCTTAGTGAAAGCATGACAATGAATTTATGATAAATTTGTCCTAATTTGAATTGTGGCACCCTTGTTTTCATGTTTTACTCTGAATTATTTTATAAATTTCCGTGGGGTTTAGAAGGGTGTTACATAGCCAAAGCTCCATCTTCCCCAATGGTGTTCTTCCCCTTTATGTCCTAGCTTTCCTCTCTTCTTTCTCTTCTTTCTCTTCTTTCTCTTCTTTTTCACCAAAATGAGTTATGAGACTAAATCTCTAAAACCCTAACTCTTACTATCTCACTTCTCTCTAATGGGCTTAACCCATAATCCATCTATTGTATCATATTTTTACCACTTAGGCCCAATACTAATAACTTCATTATATTATATCAAATAAATCACAAAACACACTATAAATAATTAAATAGTCACATAACATAAACGAATATTATTCCCAATAATATTACACAACTACAATTGATCCATAACTTAAATAATACCAACTCGCGATTTGTATTTCTCTGACTAATTCGACTAATAAATCCGACCATAAAATTAACTGCTCAAATCAATATATTAATCCAATTACGCCTTTAGAATAATACCGATAAATCCCGACTTCGACTAATTCCAACGGATAAATCCTTGATTAATTTAATTAAATAATTAATTTAATTCAGGGCGTTACAATTATCCCCCACTTAGGATATTTTCGTCCTCGAAAATCTACCAGACATAACCATCCTCAGCTTCACTTCCAACTCTGTGATCCTCAGTTGCGTTTGGCAAATTTTCGACTACTACAACAATTCAATATGATGTAAATCAACTACACCCATGTTAATCATCCAACACCTTCGCGATATAATCAATACTAACTTATCAATCACTTCAGCAATATTGCGGAACATCAACATTTAAAGTGGTAACAACCATCACACACTTATACTTGGACATACATCATCACATTATCCTCTTAGCAACACTAGGATAAATACTCTAACCACTTCGATGCCCTTCATCCAAAATCCCCTTCTTCTTCTTTTTCTCAATTCCGAAACATAAGAAATACAAACTTGATCACGACATCTCATGACACCTTTCTCATCAACAATACCACAAGTAAGCTTCAACATACCAAGCTTAACACATGAAGACGTCTCTTCACAAACCAAACTCAAATTTCGAAATTGTTCCAACAATTCCAATACTATCCTTATAAACTCAGCAAGTATTTACGAGAAAACACCATATCTCTGGCACCTTGTCCTCATCTCAACAACCCACCAAATCAAACATGTAGGTCAAGACATATCATTCTCCTCTAACAACATACACGCATAGCAACTGTGCCACATCACGCTTCAGCTGCGCAACTCTGATAATCCATCTTAAGCCATCGTCCATATTAAATTTTTCGTGAACTATATGGTTTCCAAGTCTTAATCTTGTTTGGACTTCCTTTAACATCCACCACAAAATCGTTGTTCACTCGACATTCTCAATCTTTAACTTTGCGATGTTATCTCGCCTATAAACCAGCTTCTCCGACTTGTTCATTACTTCTCAACTTCTTATGGATACTTTTCTATTAATTCACATCAACCATAGAGAAACTATCTTCATGACATAACATTCATCATTTTACGCATGATTAAGCTAGCAATATACGTCTATACCATCCAATCACGATTTCGTCTACTATCAACAAGAGATTAAGGGTGATCAAGTCCTCAATTTGTCAATAGATAGCCGTCAACCATAATGGAGTATTAACCATTGTCGCCAACTACAACAATGTTCCTTTATAACTTGTACTCACGTCACCAAAAGCACTAGAGTTCAGTAACTCCCAAAATCATCCAAAAATGCTAACACCGACGTTTTACAGCTACTCACTAAAACACCTCTGACGATACATCAGAATAAAATTCCTGTACGCCATTATCAACACTTTTTATTATTGAAATGATACTCCTCTCTTCGCCTTTCCAAATCTTACTAACGATTCAGAACGTTTCAGCAAAGTCTTAAGTAAAAGTCACCTTTGATTCGGCAAACAACAAACTCCAACAACACTTTCACTGTCGCCCTTAGCAGCAAAATATATCCTACAACTGAAACATATCCGAGAAGCATAGCTTCTCCCCCACTTAGTTTCAAACTTACTCCTGCAGACAAACAACCAGAAAGCCACAAGTACCGATAGTGTTTCACACACTTGTCGTGTACCGAGTAATAAACAACATTAGACAACATTGTCCGGACAGACCGACCTGCTCTGATACCAACTTGTAACACCCCAATTCTACCCCGGTAATTATTAAGAAAATCAGAGTTATAAAGTTCTTTTTCGACAAACAATTGGGGTATTACGATACAACTTAACAACAATATCATACTATCACAGATATATAACACAATTACTCGGATGAACTAAAACCACATGAATTCACTTTATTAACATTAAGCAGCGGAACTACATTAATCTACTTTGATGACATCACATCTTTAGTTCAACTCAAACCATTTTAACATCAACAATTACTCTTCATGTATCAACATAGTTAATCAACAATAAAAACCAAACAACTAAACAACTAGCGTTCATCCCCCGAGTGTTACGTATCAGAGCAAGACCCTCTTGACTTATTATAGCGCAACATGAAGACTTCATAAATTAACTTCGAACATCCACAACTATTTTTGAGTACCTGCCTATTTCCCATGGTAGGGGATATATCAGCAAAAGGGGTGAGATATCTTACAATATAAAGGAATGCATGATAAATAATATAGGAGATATAGATCATACATAATTTCTCTACTTCAAGCAACAAATACTACAACTACACAATTTAACAACATAATACAGCTTTGATCAGAACCAAACCATCAACAAAGCATAACAAAAATTTCAACTTCACCACAATATTATCAACACAGTATGCCAACTTTTTCATCATCACAACTACTCAAAAATAAGACTTAATATATGACTCCTTCATATGCAACTTTCATCACAACATGGTAGTCAATCACAACAACATATTAATATTCACAACTATGTCATCAACACATAACAACATTCACTTCACAATCACAACAATTCAAAATGCAACTCAATACTATGCATATGCATGTGGTACCATTTGGAGTAAAACTCCCACCATCTCAAAATTGCCATTGGGCACACCGTCGTTATTTGCCATTAAGGCCACCGTCGCTTTATGCCATTAAGGCCACTGTCGCTTTATGCAATGGATGTGACTCAATGAATGTGACATCCACACAAACACAACATTTACAACACATCACAAACATCGGCTAAACATCATTACCTTTATAGTAATTCATCACTTCACAATCACGTCACTATGTTGTATCATCATACAACAATACTTTACTTCACAACACATCACAATATAACTTATCAACATTAACCATAGGGTATACGACAACAACAACAATTTCCACATACTAGCAACAACGACAACAAATTCATCAAATTAACAACAACAAATTCATCATATTAACCAGAACAATAACAAATTCATCATATTAACAACAACAATAACAAATTCATCATGTTAACAACAAACATCAACAAATTCACCATGTTAACAACAAACATCATATTACACAATTCAAGTAACGACATAACATGATTAGTTCAACTTCTTAATTAAAAGCATATTTATTTATTATTACATCACAATACATCATTATCTCATCATAAGGAAAGTACATATCATCATCTCAATAGCATTGTATCTTCATAAGAAAAACATACATCAAGTTATACCGCAACATGGTTATGTCAATTCATAGCAAAGAACATACTTCATATGATAATACAACATAGTTCATCACTTAATCCTAATAAACATAATAGGAGACTATATCCTATGAATCATTTTATTGCATCATGGTTTAGTTCATTGCATTAGCTTTCCAACGCTTTGAACGGTGCATCAATCGGAGTCTGGAAACTCAATTTATGGCCTTTACAAAAATCTGTCAAAAATTGGAAGCTTCTCAGGTTGACGCAAACATTTCTCAAGTCGATGCATAGATGAGTTTATCCCCTTCGGGTTTGCTCAAGTCACCCTTCCTATTCTATAGGTCGACTCATGCTGAAGAAAACCAAATTTCTGCCTTTTCGGGTTTGCTTAGGTCGACCCTGCCTATTCTATAGGTCGACTCATGCTGCGTAAAAACCCAAAAATCACCATTTTTCTTCCCTATTCACCTCATACAACACCCATTAACCCATATACAATATATACGTCAACTGACAACAATTTAGCACACATATAAGGTTCCTAAACATATTTCTAACCATGAGTTTACAAAAAAACATCATCAAACATGCTTTGATTCTCAAAATCTTATGATATATACCAAACCCTAACATTTTATAAACTTCTGAAATTGAGAGAAATATAGATCATACACAACATTACCCCATCATATAAACCTCTACGAATTCCCCCAAATGCTCCACAAATCATTCATCAACAACATCAAGATTGCAATTCTCACACAACCATGGATATTCAATATGAAGTCTAATCTCTACCATACCCGTCATCATGCCAACCCTTAGAGAGTAAGAACCCCAACCTTACCTTAGCCAAAGCTCCATCTTCTCCAATTGAGTTCTTCCCCTTTATGCCCTTTATGCCCTATCTTTCCTCTCTTCTTCTCTTCTTTCTCTTCTTTCTCTTCTGTCTCTTCTTTCTATTCTTTTTCACCAAAATGAGTTATGAGACTAAATCTCTAAAAATCTAACTCTTACTATCTCACTTCTCACTAATGGGCTTAACCCATAATCCATCTATTGTGTCATATCTCTACCACTTAGGCCCAATACTACTAACTTCATTATATTATATCAAATAAATCACAAAACACACTATAAATAATTAAATAGTCCCATAACATAAACGAATATTATTCCCAATAATATTCCACAACTACAATTGATCCATAACTTAAATAATACCAACTCGCGATTTGTATTTCTCCAACTAATCCGACTAATAAATCCGACCATAAACTTAACTGCTCAAATCAACATATTAAACCAATTACGCCTTTAGAATAATACCGATAAATCCCGATTTCGACTAATTCCAACGAATAAATCCTTAATTAATTTAATTAAATAATTAATTAAATTTGGGGCGTTACAACATAAGTCCCTACAAAAGAAAATTGGCAGATAGAGATATCAGAATCGGAGACGAAGAGGAATAATTTTTGATAATCCACATCGAAGAAGGGTTAGTTTTACACTTAGCTTTAATTCTTTCATGCATGTTGTTGATTGGGGTTTGATTGGTGGATCCTTGGGGCTTAGGGTTAGGTTATGCATTGTTAGGGTTCTTAGATTATTTTGGGTTGTTGGGTTTGTTGAGTTTAAGGGCTTGACGATTAATGGCGGAAGAAACAAATGAGAGAGAGAGAGAGAGAGAGAGAGAGAGAGAGAGAGAGAGAGAGAGAGAGAGAGAGAGAGAGAGAGAGAGAGAGAGAGAGAGAGAGAGAGAGAGAGAGAGAGAGAGAGAGAGAGAGAGAGAGAGAGAGAGAGAGAGAGAATCAAGGAAGAATGGAGGGGATGGGTCGTGAATGACCTTTACTTGTTCCTCTTTGTTATTTTTAATAATAATAATAATAATAATATAATAATTAATAGTTAATAATTCTATTTAATATTATCTAAATACATGGTTTTATTTAATAATATTTTTAACCTATATCAATTAGTTTATAATTAATAATTGATTTAGATAATTAATAGTTAACGATATATATTCAATTTAAATTAGAAATTTAGTAATTAATTTAAATTAAAATTTATTTAACTAAAACTTTATTAAAATATTCACTGTGGCTTAGAAAATTAGGGAATTAATTAGATTGGTTAATAAAGATAATTTTCGTTAATGAACTTAATCTTTTATTTCTAATCAGATAAATGATGGGAAGAAAATCTATTTCATCCCATCTTCGAATATCCTATACACATAAAAATCATATGAAATCGATTAATGCCTCGAGCGATAATCGAACGTAAGTCGCTAATAATATGTATAATTTTATTTAAAATATTTAATTAATAAACTTATAATATACAAATATAATTATAAAAATCATATAATCTTGTAAATTTACAAATATATAATCCTTGTCTAATTTTCCTATCTAAACGGATAAATAATGGGATGAATATCTATTTGATCCCATCTTCGAATTGGTCGATTTTCTATGTCGTATCAATCAAATAGTAAACCATTAATTAAAATTTAAAATAAAATTATTCTAATTCAATTAAAACTCTATTATTTAACACAATTATTCAATACACAAAAATCTAAAAAATGGGGATTGTACACCAAAAACTTTTAATCATAACTGTGAACTACGAAAAAACTGCGAACTACGTATACCCACTAAAACATACTCAACCTACAAAATAACGTACAATCCCATAAACTACGAACTACGTTGACTCTGATCCTCCATCAAGGAGGTACGTAGGCATGTGGACAACCGGAACGAGTCCCCTACCCCCAAAACTAAGTAGGTTTGAGATTTTATTCTCTACCCTACTGTGCACTTTTAACTGCAACCTTTTTATAAACCTTACCATAATACTCTTACAAACCTTAGAGACATTTGGAAAACCATAAGGAAGGGTTAAGGGTGCCTAACACCTTCCTTGACCCTAATTTCTCAACTTACCTAGAAACTCTTATTTAGGTTTTTATTCCATGTTTACCCTTATCTTTAGGATAAAATAAAAACATAGGTGGCGACTCTGTAGTTTAAGTTAGTTTAACTTAGAACTAAAAAGTCGGTCGTAACACAAGGATACTCACCCTTCTCTACTTTTTTAGAATTTGAAATTTATTAAGTGTTTTATGTGTTTTATTGGGTGTTTTTTTGATGTAGATAATGATTAATTAAATCTCAATGCAAGGATAATCACTTTTCTCTACCTTTTTAAGAGTTTGAAATATTATTAAGTATTTTATGGGTTGAAAACGAAAAGAAGGAATGGAAATGAGGAGAAATTCTAAGTCCTAAAATTGTTATATACAACTACCTAATATTTGGATTAAAAGAGTAATCTAATATTTTTTTGGGATTTTGTTAATATGAAGTTAAAATAAAGCTAACTAATTTTTGTATTTTTGAATAAATTAAAGTTAAATAATAAATAAAAGAAACTAAAACAATTAAAGAAAAATCAATGAAAATAATAAAATGGGCTATATCAAACATTAAAAAGGGGTGCAAGTAATAAAATGGACTTCGACCGCTCTATGGTCAGGTCGACCAGATCACTGTCATGACGCGATCGCTTCAACCTCGAGGACGTGGCTTGCGGGGAAGGTTGCCTGAGTTGAGTGTCGCACCCTCGCTAAAATAACTAACTAACTGGCTCAGAAAAAAATAGAGTCGCCATCGAACTTTATTTATCTCCAAAGAGAAGGTAAAATATCGAGAAAACCCGGAAGAAATAAAGGATAAGGAAAAGGTCTTACGACCAGAGATCAGGTAAGAAAGTCGGTTATGCAAGGGGAACGTATTAGCACCCCTCACGTCTGTGGTACTCCACATGATCTACTTACGCTTGCTTCTAATCTAAGGGTGTGTTATCTAATGCTTATTTGCTAAAGGAATATGAAAAAGAAAGAAGAGAAAATGCGGGGAAAAGAAGGAATATTTATAAAATTGTGCTCGTTCAGGCCCCGCGACCTGATGCATACATATCCTTTTAAGGAATCAGAGCACCGTAGTTCGGCTTAATATTTTAGTTTGTTTGTGTTTTTTAGTAGACAAAGTTACATTCGCATTCTAGCATTAGGATAGCTGCTCGCTGGGTGAAGTCTTATGCGTTACTTGTCTGCGATCGAAAGGAAGTAACATGTCCGTTTATGGGAAAGAAAGCCCTGAAGGCAAGAGAGAGAAGAGAAATGATTGGTTGGTGTTTTTTTGATGTAGATAATGGTGAATTAAATCCCAATGCAAGAATACTCATCCTTCTCTACTTTTTTAGGATTTGAAATTTATTAAGTGTTTTATGTGTTTTGTTGGGTGTTTTTTGATGTAGATAATGATGAATTAAATCCCAATGCAAGGATACTCACCCTTCTCTACCTTTTTAAGAGTTTGAAATATTATTAAGTATTTTATGGGTTGAAAACGAAAAGAAGGAATGAAAATGAGGAGAAATTCTAAGTCCTAAAATTATTATATACAACTACCTAATATTTGGATTAAAAGACTAATCTAATATTTTTTTTGGGATTTTGTTAATATGAAATTAAAATAAAGCTAACTAATTTTTGTATTTTTGAATAAATTAAAGTTAAATAATAAATAAAAGAAACTAAAAAAATTAAAGAAAAATCAATGAAAATAATAAAATGGGCTATATCAAACATTAAAAAGGGGTGCAAGTAATAAAATGGAGTTCGCTGGCCCAATGGAATAGAGGCCCAAAATAAATGTATCAACCCCAGGGGGTTTGCGCAACATAAGGGTGGTGTAAAGAGACAACTCGGTTGGGCTTTTCATTGCCTAGCCCAAAAATAAAGATAACATAAAAAGAGGGTGTGCAGTGGATAAGGTGGTGTGGCGCAAGTAAAAGATCTGGGCTCAAAAGATCTGGGCTATACAACTTAAGCCCACAAAAGTATTTGGAACTAGAAACCCTAAACCAAACATGATGGAGTCCGCCCCCACACTATTCAAACGGTCACCTCTGTTCATCTCTCTCTCACTCACGATTCAATACTCTCTCCCCTCTTTCTAACATTTTCAAATCAAAATGAACATACCACTACACCACTCATTCAATATCTCTGCTTTTTCTTTCCAGAAACAACAAAATCTGCTCTCACATTAACCGCTTCTAATCCTTGGCTCTCTCTCGCCTCACCTCTCTCAATATCTCTATACTTACTAACAACAATACCATTGAATATCTCTTCTCAAAATCAACAAACAATTTGCAACAAATACAAACATAAAATACGGAAATCATGGCAACAAATCGGCTACAGCAAAACCATAACAACAAAAACCAGCGGATGGAAAAAACGCTATGGAATCTAGAAGCAGAAATCAACAGGGAAATCGGTGCAACAATCCTTCAAAACAGAATTGAAAGAGGATGAGTTACCGACTGATTTTGATGCTAGGTGTGACGTTGTTGTTGTTGCAAAGACCGTTGATGTTGTTGTTAGAATCCTCGCGTCGGTGTTACGAATCTGATTTGTGCATTGCAGGTGTGTTTGCGAGTGCCGGTTGCGTTGTTTGAAGCTTGTTCCTCTTCGTTGACGTGTTGCGATCTGTTTCCGTGAGTTGAGTTGATGCGTGGCGTTATGGATGTTGTTGCAGACGAATCACTGTGTGAGGTTGTATTGTTGTTGCGTTTGAAATGTTGTGTGCTGCGAAGGATTGTTGATGAGATGATATTGCTAAAACGTCAAAGCTGGAATGCTGTGGTAGCGAAGTTGACGTCGGCGCAGATGATGATGTTGTGAGGAGTTCGTGAGGTGCGTTGAGTTGTTATTAATGTGAGGTTTGAAGAAGGTTGTGTTTCTGTTTTTTCTGTGATGCGTGAACAAGATGGTTTGATGGATTTGAAATGGTTTGGTGATGTTGTTTGAAGGTGAATTCTGAGGAATTGGTGGTGATGTGATACCAAAACCAATACGTAAAGGCTTTGTGTATGGTTTTGTGAAACGGCTTTATGAGGCTTTGGAGGAAGTTTTCTGGAGATATTTGTGCAGAGTTTTCACTAATTTTTCTTCCTCTCCTTTTTAAGTGGTGATGGTGCTTATTTATAGATGGAATGGAATGAGGGTATTAGAGAGATTTCATAAGTGGATTAGGATAAGAATGAATGGATTTGTTGATAGTGGAAGGAGAGAATCGTGGGGAGTGGAGGATGAAAATGGTGGAGTGGAATTGTGAGTGGAGAGGGAGAGGAATGAGTGAGCTGTGAATTGGTTTGAACTTTCTCCTTTGTGTAATTCTAGAATAGAGAATGGTGTGATATTTGGTGAGATAAACCGTGTGATTTTCTTGTTTGTGGTCCCACTTCTCAATCTTGACTTATGGCTCAAAATTTGACAAAGTAAATTGTGGCTTGAATCAAATGGGCCTTGCAAATTCCTATTTAGTTTCGACATGAGAATTATTTTACCTTTTACGTAATTAAAATTAATAGTTCTCTTTTGAGCCATGAGGATTATTTTCTGTTTTTGTAGTTTCTTGCGACAGTTTTGTTGTTGTTTAAAATAATCCGACACAGTCAATACTGTGACCATATTCAACTGTTTCAAATTATTTTCCAGGTATGCTGGAAATGTTGATGGATACTGACCTCGATGACAACCGGATTGATTGTGCCCAAACTGCTCACGATAGTGGTAAAGATCTTATATCAGTCATAAGTGAGGTTCTCAAACAAGCTAAGATTGAGGCAGGAAAGCTTGAACTCAAAGATGTAGCTTTTTGATCGGTAAAATAGCAAGTGTACTATTTTGTCTCTGTAGTAATAAAGGGAAAACTCCCCGAATATCGATCTCAAGGACTACGTGATATTATAGAGTTAGTAGGAATTCAATTAAACAAAAAGCCTTGGGGTTTTAGTTTTTATTAGTACGAATTAAATTGCAAATAAACTTAAAAAGGTCGATTTAGCCAAATATGAGTAACATGCTAGGTGTGTGCATTAACATGTAACAATTCTGAACCCTTGTTCCATTAACAAAATTCAACTTATCAATTACTGGTTCTTAAGGGTATTTGCTCCTAAGTCCTTAGTGAGCAAACCTTTGAACATTGAAATCCTAATCCCAAAGTCCTTCGAAATTAGTGATCAAATCAAGTATTATTATAATCAAGAACAATCCGGTTACTATAGGGTATCCCTAGTCCTAGGTGATATCTACTATAGTATAATGGTATGAAAACCCTAACAATGGAGGTCAATCCTAATTGTCAGTCATAACTCAATCCAGTTGGTCCGACGAGGAAAGCATTAAAAACATTATACCATTAAATTGAACATGAAAGAGAAATATGTTATTGAAATTCAGAATTTAGAATCATCACAAATGTTAATCAGGGACATCCCCCTAGCATTGGGGGGTTTAGCTACTCATATCATCCAAAGAAATTACAAAGATATCAAATAAAGACATTACAATAGAGATGATGAACTTTGATCTTCAATGGCTTCCGCTCATGAGAGTTCTCTGTTCTTCTCCAATTGCATAGGCTTCCTTTCTCAATCCTCCAATTCTTCGTGTGGCCAAAAAGATCCCTAATTCCCCTTGAAAACTCTCCTAAATAGTGCAGACTCACTTAAGTTGGTTGGAAATTCCGAAAACACCCTTTCAGCCCATCCACTGCACAAAATAATAAAAATCACTGAAAACAGCGTCATCACCCAACACGGGCCGTGTTGAGCAACACGGGCACCCGTGTTGGTCCTCTGTTCTTTTATTTTTCACCATTCAGTCCCAGGCTTAGCAACACGGGCCGTGTTGAGCAACACGGGCACCCGTGTTGCACCACTGTTTTTCCCTTCTTTCCACACTTCGTTCCAGCGCTCTTCCTGACACGGCCCGTGTTGAGCAACACGGCCACCCGTGTCAGGTCTCCTGAATCACACTTTCTGAACTTCCTCGAAACTCCGAGTTTTGCACTGATTTAGTCCGATTTATCCATATGCGCCTGAAAACATTAAAACACACAACCAAAGCATAAAATGACGAATAATAAAATAAAACACTCAATAACATAACTTAAAAATACTTAAAAACAACGGTAAATATATGTGTGAAAACCACTGATCAAACTCCCCCAAACTTAAACCGTTGCTTGACCTCAAGCGACAATTACAAAAGCTAATGACCTTCAAAGCACATGGTGTTCGTACGTGAGATATCCGACTGTATTGATTAAGAAACAGTTGGTTCGGCATTCACATGACGCGACGAGTTTCTGTTACCACTTTAAACCTCAATCTCCCGTTTCGGATACCTCTCCAACTATGCTTTGCACTTAAGTCTCTTTCCGATTTTCCTCCTCTTTCATTCGGACAATCATATTAAGGCACTACATTTCTTATAATAATCATCACCTGCATGAGACGAATCAAGACTTCTTATTTTCTTTTCCTGGCACCAAACTAGCAACATTGGCTACTTTTTATTACCGATGAAATTTTCAAACTTTGCAGTTATATATTGTCCTTTTGGACGACGTTTGGGGATCAATCTCCTTTGGGCTGAATAACCGGGTGAGGGTTACCCAACTTAGAGAGCCGATTGCCTTTTACCGCCTTTTCATCATTTGGTGTCAACTTTATATCTTTTTTTTTTCAACCAATTGTCATGCAAGTGAATCTGAATTCTGCCAGACTGTATCGATAAACTACTCGAGAAGTACTTCTCAGGAGACAAGTACTATGGTGCAAATCTACACGTTAGACTCGTATCTCTTTTAGGAAACCAAGGGTGTTTAAACAAACCTCTTCTTGTCACGTTATTCCGAACTTCCTGTCCTCAAACAATCCTCGCTTCATCTCTATATACTATTCCCGATCGCTCTTTAAGATCAAAACTCTTCAACAAAAATTAAAATTTCGGTTAAACTTTTGGGCAAATTCACTTTATGGTTTCACATCATACCAATAACATAAAAATAACAAAAAAATAAAATGCGAAGAGACGAGCCTCCCCCAAACTTGAACTAAACATTGGCCTCAATGTTTCAGAACGAGTTCGAGAGAGGTGACTCACAGAGGGTATTTCACTCCAATGATCACTTCCGAGCTTTCACTAAAGACGTCCTCTTTTATTTCCTGAAAATAAAATAAACAAACAAACAAATTAATTATTAAAACTGTGGGTTGCCTCCCACGAAGCGCTTCGTTTAACGTCGCATAGCTCGACGGTCTATTACCCTTTATTATGGAGGGTATTTCCTTTTCCAAACCTTGTTGCTTGTCACTTTCGCAACCACGAACTCATGAAGATGAAAAGCATGGCTAACTTCTCTCTTCAATATGCTTCCCACATTCTTCTTGACTTCCTTAGCTTTCTTAGGACTTTTGACAGCTGCATAAGTTGGTTACAACAGAGAGGCTATGCTTGAAACTTTTTCTTGGAGATTTTTAGGATTTTTGTCTTCTTTTTCACCTTCTGTCATACCAGCTGAAGTTTTCTCATTCACACCTGCCCTATTTTTCTTAACTCCTAACATCTTCAAGGTTACTTCTTCATCAAATGATTTCAGCGTTAGTGTCCCTTTTTCTATGTCGAAGTTGCAGCGGCCTGTCGACAAAAATGGTCTCCCAAGAAGGATAGGAGTTTCTTCGTCTTCCGGAATATCCATGATGTGGAAGTCAACAGGGAATACAAACTTATCAACTTCCACTAGTACATCTTCAGCTACCCCATAGGATTTCTTGACGGTGTGATCAGCGAACCTAAACTGTGTCTTACTTTCACTAATCTTTTCTAATTCAAGCTTTTTGAAAATGGACAAAGGCATTAAACTCACACTAGACCCAGAATCGAGGAGTACCTTTTTAAATGCTATATTCTTGATAGTGCATGGTATCGCCACTGCCCCAGGGTCTTTCCTCTTTATTGGGATCTTTCTTGCTGTTGAGACTATACCACATTTCTCCGTTGCAATTTTTGGTTCTCCTCCTAGTGATCTCTTTTTCGCCAACACCTCCTTCATAAATTTCTTATACAAAGGCATGTGCTCAAGGGCTTCAAAGAATGGTAGATTTACCTCTAACTTTTTGAACAATTTAGTAAATTTCTCAAAGTCTTTCTCTCTTGAACCCTTCTTTGTCACTCTGGAGGGGAAGGGTAGTTTTATCACCGGTTCAGCGTCTTTCTTAATTTTTTCTTCAATTGGTTTAACCGGTGGTACCACAAATTCTGGATCTTTTGGATTCTCTCTTATTTCCAGATCCACCTCTATTACCATGGATCATCTATTTCCTCCTTTTCTTTTTCAGATTCTGCTACTCTCCTACTTCTTGTAGTAACAGCATTAATCTTCTCTTGGTCTTTCGGATTTTTCAGAGTTGAGCTCGGAAGGGTACCTTGTGCCTGTAGAGTGAGATGTTGTGCTATCTGCCCCACTTGAACTTCCAGATTTTTAATTGAGGCTGAAGTGTTTCTGTGGTTGTTTCTTGGTTCTTCTTGGAACTGAGAACACTGCCCAGCTAATCTTTCAATTGCCACTTCCCACTCTGCCTTCTGGGTACCTTGTTGTTGTTGATCTTTCCAAGCAAAATTTGGATGATTCTTCCACCCTGGATTATAGGTGTTAGAATACGGGTTGTTTTTCCTTAGGAATTTGATTTCTTCAATCTGCTTGGGAGTAGCAAAACAGTACACCGTTTGGTGTGGGCCATTACAGATTTCACAGCTTACAGGTTGAGCTTGTTGAACTTGAGCCACTTGTTGTTTACCTATATTCATAGCCTTCAATTTCTTTTCAACTTCTGCGGCTATCGCATCTTCCACCCGAGTTTTAGAAGTCTCCAGCTTGAGATCAATGATTCCTTCCGGTTTGCTAGCACACCTGTCATACAATTCCAAATGCTCATTTGCAGCTATTGCTTCAATGATTTTTATGATGCCTGAGGCTGTTGTGAAATTTGTCGAGCCTCCAGCTGCTGTATCAATTAACTGTTTTGTTTTCATTCTGAGCCCATTGACAAATACTTGCATCTGTTCAGTCTTGTCCATATTGTGAGTGGGACATGATGCTAGAATTCTTTTGAATCTTTTGTATGCATCTCCTAAGGGCTCACCCTCCTTCTGCTTGAAATTCAGAATGTCATACCTCTTCCTTATAAATACCGAGGCGGGAAAATACTCATTTAAGAAAGCTTTTTCCATCTCTTCCTATGATGTAATGCTGCCCGCTGGAAGGGAATAAAACCACTCTTCTGCTTCTTCTGCCAAGGTGAATGGAAACATTCTCAGCTTCTTGGCCTCTTCTGTATGACCTTCGATTTTTAAAGTTGTACTCATGGTCAGAAACCTCTGTAGGTGCTTGTTTGCATCTTCATTAACCTTTCCGGTGAAAGGCTTTCTTTCGAGCTGAGTGATGGTGCTTGGATGCAATTGAAAATTAGGAACATTCACCGGTTGGTTGACAATAGTTAGTCTTCCTCCCGGTGTGTTTCTAGCACCATAGTCTCCGAGAAGTCTCTCTGGTGGTGGTACCTCGCCCATGATCTCTTCTTCACTTTCGGTGTCTGAACCAGAATGAACTGTAATTACTTCTTCCTCAGATTCCAGTTTAGCTTGACGAGTTTGTCTGCGCCTTGCGTGAACAGTCCTTTCAATTTCTGCGTCAAAAAGAAATTCTGCTGAGGCCTTACCTCGCATAAACAGATTAGATAATTATTAGAATGAGGAACAAAAGTCAAATAAAATATAAATTTTTTTTTCAGAAAATAAAATTTTAGTCGCAGAGCAACAAAATTCTAATTGAAATAAATCTAAAAACTCTATAATCTTCGGCAGTCCCCGGCAACGGCGCCAAAAACTTGATCGGGAAAATAGCAAGTGTATTATTTTGCCTCTGTAGTAATAAAGGGAAAACTCCCCGAATATCGATCTCAAGGACTACGTGATATTATAGAGTTAGTAGGAATTCAATTAAACAAAAAGCCGTGGGGTTTTGGTTTTTATTAGTACGAATTAAATTGCAAATAAACTTAAAAAGGTCGATTTAGCCAAATATGAGTAACATGCCAGGGTAGGTGTGTGCATTAACATGTAACAATTCTGAACCCTTGTTCCATTAACAAAATTCAACTTATCAATTACCAATTCTTAAGGGTATTTGCTCCTAAGTCCTTAGTGAGCAAACCTTTGAACATTGAAATCCTAATCCCAAAGTCCTTCGAAATTAGTGATCAAATCAAGTATTATTATTATGAAGAACAATCCGGTTACTATAGGGTATCCCTAGTCCTAGGTGATATATAATGGTATGAAAACCCTAACAATGGAGGTCAATCCTAATTGTCAGTCATAACTCAATCCAGTTGGTCCGACGAGGAAAGCATTAAAAACATTATACCATTAAATTGAACATGAAAGAGAAATATGTTATTGAAATTCGGAAATTTAGAATCATCACAAATGTTAATCAGGGACACCCCCCTAGCATTGGGGGGTTTAGCTACTCATATCATCCAAAGAAATTACAAAGATATCAAATAAAGACATTACAATAGAGATGATGAACTTTGATCTTCAATGGCTTCCGCTCATGAGAGTTCTCTGTTCTTCTCCAATTGCATAGGCTTCCTTTCTCAATCCTCCAATTCTTCGTGTGGCCAAAAAGATCCCTAATTCCCCTTAAAAACTCTCCTAAATAGTGCAGACTCACTTAAGTTGGTTGGAAATTCCGAAAACACCCTTTCAGCCCATCCACTGCACAAAATAATAAAAATCACTGAAAACAGCGTCATCACCCAACACGGGCCGTGTTGAGCAACACGGGCACCCGTGTTGGTCTTCTGTTCTTTTATTTTTCACCATTCAGTCCCAGGCTTAGCAACACGGGCCGTGTTGAGCAACACGGGCACCCGTGTTGCACCACTGTTTTTCCCTTCTTTCCACACTTCGTTCCAGCGCTCTTCCTGACACGGCCCGTGTTGAGCAACACGGCCACCCGTGTCAGGTCTCCTGAATCATACTTTCTGAACTTCCTCGAAACTCCGAGTTTTGCACTGATTTAGTCCGATTTATCCATATGCGCCTGAAAACATTAAAACACACAACCAAAGCATAAAATGACGAATAATAAAATAAAACACTTAATAACATAACTTAAAAATACTTAAAAACAACGGTAAATATATGTGTGAAAACCACTGATCACTTTTCATCCACATGCTATTCTAGATGAAGTTCCAACACATTTCTCTGAAAAATCCATTGAAAAACGAATTGAGGTATCAAACCGTAGATATTTTACTTTGTTTTGTACCTCCAATTATTTTGGTAATAAGAAATCTTAAGATAAATGTATGTTCTTTATACCTTTGGTTGGACATAGTTGGTTGTTTACGTGTCCAACCAAGTACCCCAAGTTATTATCGGCAATCCTAAATGCTTCCGGCAAATAATTACCAATCTTGTCGGAAACTCATTAAAGGTTCGCTATATTTCACGTTGCATTATCTTCTCTTTTACTTTTAACCATTGCTGATTTATAACATCTGTTAAGTATTTTACTTGGTGCATTTCAGTTCACTCATGATAAAGGACATGTTTTTGTGTCGATTCATCTTTCAAACGAAGTGAAGAATCCACTTCATATCATGGATCCAGCGCTGAGAGAAGGCTTAAACACGAGTCACGACATATCGGAAAGAACATTTAATACGTTTAGTGGATTTCCTTTAGGCAACATATGGAAAAGCTGGGAAAATTTCAAATAGTTAAATTTGGCGGAAGAGTCTGAAACTATTCAACTACTAGTAACGGTTGAGGACACTGGTATAGAAATTCCTACTGATGCACAAACTGCATATTTACACCTTTTATGCAGGCCGATAGTTCTACATCTCGAAAATATGGTGGAACTGGAATTGAATTAAGCATTAGTAAATGTCTAGTTGACCTAATGGGAGGAGAAATTGGATTTGTATGTGAGCCTGAAATCGGAAGTACTTTTTTGTTTACCAGAAATTTCAGAAAAGGAGAAACCGAATCTCGGGACGATAAGTTACAGAAGAACAATCCCGAGTTTCTAGTAGTAGATAGAAGAAAAGTTCCGAGCCGAGGTTACACGATATCACCTACAGGGGTTAGGGATGTCTGTGGATGTATGTTTCAGTCTTCAACCTGCATGCTTTTGTTTATCCGAATCTTGCAACTCAAGGCAGTGTTTTATTTTTTCAGTTTAAGATAAACATTCATATCACATGCTATTATTTACTAATTTTTTTACTTTTGTTTCTGTTGGTTAATTCTTCAGTATGTTAGTACAGCTGGCCATGATTCTTATAGAGCAGGATTCCTGGGACAAGGAAAATAGTAGCTTATTTGAAATCAAGAAACAAATACAATGGCATCAAAGATGACCTGTTAAAATTTTTGAAGATTTTTCTCCTCTCCGCCCATCTAAGCTTCGGCGAGCGCAACGAGCTGAAGTCAGTTGGTAACAGAGATGATATACTAATGAAGCCTCTTTGGATAAATGCTTTGATTTGATACTACAGAGGATTCCTCGGAGCTGGGAAAAAACAAATCACTGGAAAGAAATTATCCAAACTTGGAAATTTGTTGATACACAAACGCATATTGGTCGATGATGATAATGCGGTGAACAGAAAAGTTGCAGAAGGTGTTCTGAGAAAATAGAGAGCAGTAGTTACCTGTGTTGAGGGAGGTAAGGTTGCTTTAAAGATGCCTAAACCACCACATAATTTTGATACGTGTTTCATGGATCTCCAAATGCTAGAAATGAACGGGTAAGAAATCTTCCTATTCCTCCTTTGTTTACTATGTTTCTGAAGTCTCGTTCATGATTGGTCGTGATGAAATTATAAACTCGTTATTATCAGTATTTTCTTAACATTGCAGTTTTGAGGTGACAGGGCAAATCAAGAGACGCAGCAACCTCCATAGACAATTGCATAGCATCCTATGACAGGTTGGCAAATGATTAGCTACTATTTCTAGTCAGTAGATTTTGAGTATACTTACTAAAATAACTGAAAAAGTCTAGTGTCTGTCCTTCAAAGCTGTTCCAAACAAATCTGCCAAATATCTACATTATGTTAAGGGTATAAAAGTTCAAGTATGGTAGTAATAAGTTAATAGGAATAATTAAGGATGCTAAATGACAATTAAGGGTATGAAAAATGTTGTTTAATTAGTTGTAATCAAGCTTATGGCGTAATTTTGCTAGTAGTTAACTTTTATTTTCTTTTATTAACTTTTACGGTGAAGGATAAGATGGTGAGTTGGAGGCAACACTTCTCTATGCTCTTACTTCTTGAATTGTTATTTATCATGAAATAGTTATCAATGAATTATACGTTCTTTCTCGGTAGAATAATATATTAACATTATTTATTTCTCTCCTTCATGTTCACATGCAAAAATATCTCTCCTTCATGTTCACATGCAAAAATAACATAGCCACTGATGTTGTAGCATGTAGCCATCCAAAAAGAAAAAAAATGGTAAGGTTGGTTACTAGTTTGGTTGCATTTACAGTTCCAGCTCATATCCTTACTTCTAGTTATATTCATATTTTATCATTTTCTTTTATTTGAAAAAACAATATCAACTTATTTTGTATTTCTCTTATCTTTTTCTTTTTTTCATGTTTATCAATTTTCAGGACTTAGGTTCCTTGTAATATTTTTTGGTGTGATTGTGGTTCGGCGTGTTCTAAAGAAAAAATATGTTTCAATCTTTGATAAAAATTGCGAGAAGATCTTTTCTATTCGCAATTACGCCAACTCTTGTAATTCACTGCCACTGAAACACAGGTATAGTGTTATCATGCAACTCAATTATTATTTTATCCATTGGGTTGTATGCTGGATGGTTGGTGATTTTGAAATTTAAGCTTAGACTTTTGTTTGACTATGATCTGTTGGTTGTAATTTGTGTTATCTTTCCTCCTAAGCTAAACAAGCTAAACAATTTTATATGAGAAATTGCTCACTGAAAGACTTTGTTTTGGTAACCATATCATTGGTGATGAATAACATGCATTTTGGCATATAAAAAAACAGTGATATATCATTGTTTAAAACATTAGTGGTAGCTGATGCAGGACATTTGGCCAATGAATCTTCTCCTCACAGATAAGCTTTCTTTTATCTTTTCCTGCCATCCTTTTCATTATTATGATTGTGGAATTATTACAATTGTTAATCATATTCTCTTGGCTACTGCAGATGACTACACCTTTATTAGAAGTATTCAAGCTACTTCTCATGTGACTGGCAGTGTCATAGGTATGACTTATACCTCTCTCCTTATGCCTATTACTATGGTAGTTATCAATCTCAATTTGGGCTGTTATTAGTATCTTTGTAGTGTTTAGGGGGTGTTCATGGTTTGGATTTATTGATATGGTAGCCTCATCTTTTTTTATTCTAGAATGATTTTTCATGTAGCCTTTATATATTTTTTTTCTAGAATGTGTTCATATGTCAAAAAGAAAGATATGCCATAGAAATCTTAAAAAAATAAATTTAGATGGAGGAGTGCAAAGCAGTTAGTACACCAATGAACCAAGGATAAGTGTGGAAGCACTGCAACTAATTTAAAAAATTTAGCTTAGAGTTGAGAAGTTCAAGTATTCAATCCACTTACACGAGGTTTAACTGAAGGTAGACCTTATGTGGCTAACAGCTAACTATAGCAGATGTAAAGTTTTTCAACCTTTTGACTGCATCATCCACATTATGTATAACCATTTTCTTCAAATGTTACCAATACCAACAATCAAGAAAAATCAAGACGCATTATGTAACATCCAACAATTCATATCTCTCTCTAACTCCCCTCCTCTGACTCCTTTATTTATTAGTTTTCAAACTCCCTAAATTTCGGGAAAATGAGATCACAAAGAGCACCATCCAAAGAATCCACTGCATCTAACAAACTATCTCTTTGCTCCATTGTACCTTTTTCAACTTCTTTGAGTTTTGACCCAGAAGACATTTCATCATCATTAGCGTCGGTGTCTGAAGAAATAATGTCATTAGCCCCCGCATCCTGATGAATATCATGTAGTTCCCTCTTGTCTTGCTTAAAGTTCTTTGGCATCAATTTCTCAATTTCTCAATGGTAGTAACATCCTCAAAACCCAATTTCATTTAGGAACGAGTCAACACGTTTACCTTAAAATCCAAATTTCCACCAAAAAGTCAAAATACATCATTTGATTTGATTAGTTAAGAGAACCACTTACAGGATGCATATATTCTTTATACGGCAAGTAAGATATGAACTCCTCCTCAAAATGATTAGGTAAATATTTATTCATGAAACAACATAGATCCACACATGAAAAACTAAACTGAAATTCTTCAAGGAAAATATGTCTTGTTTGTTAGCCTCTATCGTTTTCTCGGTCCTTTCTTCCTGATTCAACTGTTTTAAATATGAAAGAAGTTATTTCAGGCGATATAGGGAGTGCTCAGCATCAACCTTTGCATCTTCATTAGTTTTCGTTTTTCACTTGTTACTCCCTTTGCGGCTTATATGCACTCTAGGAAAAGATAAATGGGTACATGTTGCTTCCACTTGCCTAGTGTCTCCTTGGTCTTTGTTTCTTCCCCATCTTCATTGTTATCTTCCGCATCTTCAATACAACCACTCATGTTGGTGACATAAAGGTCATGAAACGCATCGTTTTAAACATAAAAAAGAAGAAAAAAAAGTGATTCAATATTATAATAATTAAAAAAAAATTAGTGAAATAAAAGAAAGAATTATATCCTCCTCATGAGCAACATCATTTTCTTTTGAAGTCTATATGTTTTTTCTTTTCCTTCCACAATGCTTCTCTTGATTGTCCACAACTGCAATATAATGGGTGTAAGCACAATGTAGTATAAACTTATTAGAGAATGTAATAAGATTAGTCTAAGTTAGTTGTATACTCTTAGCTTTGTAGACTTAACTGGTCTAGCTTAGACAACTGGCAGCTATAATTGAGGTTTTGGTCCTAATAATAATTATCTTTTATATTTTGACAAACCTAATACAAACCGATAATAATAAGGAAAACTCCCACTTGTGTAGAGAAAAGAATTATACCATCATCTGAATTTTGATGTTCCACCTCAATTGGCTATTCTATTATAACATCTTGTACTCTTTCCAGTTGTAATGTAGAGTTAGAAACATATCAGGTTGTGGTCTTTCACGTAAAAACTTATGTTCCAATTATTGATATATTTTTTTATGATTTTTCTCCTCTTGTCAATTTTTCCCCTTTCTACCACCTCTTGAGGACCATTTCCATTTGTGTCTGCATCTTCTATCCCCACAATTCGCTAAAACATAAAAAATCGATGGTAGAGTAGCTACTCTACCATCAACATGATAACTTGCTTTTGAAATGTGTGGTATCTCATTTCAATACCAAAACATGTGGATTTGAATTTGGTGATACAAAATTAGTTTTTGGCTTAAAAGATGTCCTCAAAATTTTCAGGCTTACATATTATAGGCAAGCCTTTCACTTGGATTGATGGTGACATGACTTTTTAGTCCACACTGTTTAAACAAGATTTGATCTTTTAAAAAATGCAATTCGAGCACCCATCAATCTATCTGTTGTTAGAGAAAAAATTATGGAAATTCCACCAAATGCAACTGAAGTTGAACTAGATCGACATGCTAGAGCATATACTCTTTATGTTTTAGGTCCGTCCTTATTCAGTAGTTCTTCTAAGGGGATGCGGATACTCTCCAATTTCCTTATTCAGTAGTTCTTCTAAGGAGATGTGGATACTCTCCAAGGATACCCACTAAATAAGGAAATTCCACTGAATAAGGAAATTGGAGAGTATCCGCATCCCCTTAGAAGAACTACTGAATAAGGACGGACCTAGAACATAAAGAGCATATGCTCTAGCATGTCGATCTAGTTCAACTTCAGTTGCATTTGGTGGAATTTCCATAATTTTTTCTCTAATAACAGATAGATTGATGGGTGCTCGAATTGCATTTTTTTAAAGGTCAAATCTTATTTAAACAATGGTTGGACCAAAAAGTCATGTCACCATCAATCCAAGTGAAAGGCTTGCTTATAATATGTATGCCTGAAAATTTTGAGCACATCTTTTAAGCCAAAAATTAATTTTGTATCACCAAATTCAAATCCACATGTTTTGGTATTGAAATGAGATACCACACACTTCAGAAGCAGATTATCATATTGATAGCTGATAGCTACTCTACCATTGATTTTTTATGTTTTTGTGAATTGTGGGGATAGAAGATCCAGAGACAAATGGAAATTGTACTCAAGAGATGGTAGAAAGGGGAAAAATTGACAAGAGGAGAAAAATCATAAAAAAACATATCAATAATTAGAACATAAGTTTTTACGTGAAAAACCACAATCTGATATGTTTCTAACTCTACATTACGACTGGAAAGAGTACCAGATGTTATAATAGAAGAGCCAATTGAGGTGGAACATCAGAATTCATATGGTATAATTCTTTTCTCTACATAAGTGGGAGTTTTCCTTATTATTATCACTTTGTATTAAGTTTGTCAAAATATAAAAGATAGTTATTAGTAGAACCAAAACCTCAATTATATTTGCCAGCTGTCAAAGCTAAACCAGTTAATTCTACAAAGCTAGGAGTATACAACTAACTTAGACTAATCTTATTACATTCTCTAATAAGTTTATGCTACATTGTGCTTACACCCATTATATTGCAATTGTGGACAATCAAGAGAAGCATTGTGGAAGGAAAAGAAAAAGCATATAGACTTCAAAAGAAAATGACGTTGCTCATGAGGAGGATATAATTCTTTCTTTTATTTCACTAATTTTTTTTAATTATAATAATATTGAATCACATTTTTCTTTCTTTTTTATGTTTAAAACGATGCGTTCATGACCTTTATGTCACCAACATGAGTGGTTGTATTGATGATGCAGAAGATAACAATGAAGATGGGAAAGAAACAAAGACCAAAGAGACACTAGGCAAGTGGAAGCAACATGTACCCATTTATCTTATATTGCAATTGTGGACAATTAAGAGAAGCATTGTGGAAGTAAAAGAAAAAGCATATAGACTTCAAAAGAAAATGACGTTGCTCATGAGGAGGATATAATTCTTTCTTTTATTTCACTAATTTTTTTTAATTATAATAATATTGAATCACATTTTTCTTTCTTTTTTATGTTTAAAACGATGCGTTCATGACCTTTATGTCACCAACATGAGTGGTTGTACTGATGATGCAGAAGATAACAATGAAGATGGGAAAGAAACAAAGACCAAAGAGACACTAGGCAAGTGGAAGCAACATGTACCCATTTATCTTTTCCTAGCGTGCATATAAGCCGCAAAAGGAGTAACAAGTGAAAAACGAAAACTAATGAAGATGCAAAGGTTGATGTTGAGCACTCCCTATATCGCCTGAAAGAACTTCTTTCATATTTAAAACAGTTGAGTCAGGAAGAAATGACCGAGGAAACAATAGAGGCTAACAAACAAGGCATATGTTCCTTGAAAAATTTCAGTTTAGTTTTTTATGTGTAGATCTATGTTGTTTCATGAATAAATGTTTACCTAATCATTTTGAAGAGGAGTTCATATCTTACTTGCCGTATAAAGAATATACATATCCTGTAAGTGGTTCTCTTAACTAATCAAATCAAATGATGTATTTTGACTTTTTGGTGGAAATTTGGATTTTAAGGTAAACGTGTTGACTCATTCCTAAATGAAATTGGGTTTTGAGAATGTTACTACCATTGAGAAATTGATGCCAAAGAACTTTGAGCAAGACAAGAGGGAACTACATGATATCCATCAAGGATGTGGAGGCTAGTGACATTATTTCTTCAGACACTGACGCTAATGATGATGGAGCGTCTTCTGGGTCAAAGCTCAAAGAAGTTGAAAAAGGTACAATGGAGCAAAGAGATAGTTTGTTAGATGCAGTGGATTCTTTGGATGGTGCTCTTTGTGATCTCATTATCCCAAAATTTAGAGAGTTTGAAAACTAATAAATAAGGGAGTCAGAGGAGGGGAGTTAGAGAGAGATATGAATTATGGGATGTTACATAATGCGTCTTGATTTTTCTTGATTGCTGGTATTGTTAACAGGTGAAGAAAATGGTTATACATAATGTGGATGATGCAGTCAAAAGTTTGAAAAACTCTACATCTGCTATAGTTAGCTGTTAGCCACATAAGGTCTACCTTGTGTAAGGGGATTGAATACTTGAACTTCTCTCACTTCTAGGCTAAATTTTTTAAATTAATTGCACCTCGTATAAGATATCCTGTTTTTAAATTAGCCACATAAGGTCTACCTTCAGTTAAACCTCGTATAAGATATCCTATATAAGATCTACCTTCAGTTAAACCTCGTATAAGATATCCTATTTTTTACTATTTTTATTGTATGTTTTGTTGGATTATAGGTCCAGTTTTTCTCTCATCTTATGTCCTAGTTAATGCTAATTTCTTAGAATTATTAATTTCATCTCATATATGTTCCGTTTTTAATTTGCTTTTGGGATGTACGTTACATGGTCTCGCTCTCGGAGCTAAGTATAGCAGAGCTAAATGACTTAGATGGAGTGTGGTCGTACCGGTTGGGAATTATTTAATTTATTGTCGTCCTGTAGTTATTCTCGTGTTTTATAGCTGTTTACTTACCTTTTTTGAAGTAACAACTGCAAGACGTAAATATTTGCCCTTCACAAACACTGTCATACATGCAATTTTGACTTTTGTCTAGCCAGTTGTCGTGACTTTTGTGATGCACTGCTTCGAGGTGGTCTTGATCCAATTGAGTCACTGCCAAGCTTGGGGTTCACAAACGGCCAAGATCTAATAGGCATGAGGATAGTGATGACAAAGTTTGCTAGATGAAGCAGACAAATTTGTAAACAAACACAAGCATCACAATCCTATGATTGCAGATGAAATTCATAAGAACTTGCATTCATGTCTGAATCGTAAGGCATCATCTCGTGAAGAGTTAAGCAACAACGATATATATTACCCGAAGGCTAAAAATGTACATCCTGTGAGAATTTACTACATTTTCAATGGCACTGGAGAAAAGGAGAGCCATTAATTGTTAGAAACCTGCTTGGAGGTACATATAATTCATTATGGGAACCATCAGGAATAAGTCGTACAATTCTTCTGAAGTACAAGATTGTGAAGGCCATTGGGGTATTTTGGACGACTTTCTCAAAAAATTCTATTATTTTTTTCTTTTTCCATTCTAATGCCAGACAGACTAGGGTAAATCATATCTGGTTTGTTCTATTATCTGTAAATAGTAATTTTTGCATTTTTAATTTGAGTTGTTGATTGAGTGCAGAAAGTTGTTAAAACCAATAGGTTCTTTACTGGGTACACTAAAGGTTGCAAGCATAAGTAAATTGCCTCACATGTTGAAGTTGAAAGATTGACCTCCTTCTAAATCATTTAAGGAATGTTTACCTAATCATTTTGAGGACCAGGTTGACACCCTGTAAGTGGTTCTTTTAGCCTTGTCGTAAAGTTGCCTGATGGTTGTCTGAATCCAGACTTCGATGTGGTGATTATGTGACAAAGCTTCATTGTGACAGGTCTGGTAAAGTATGCTTCAATTCTTGTTGTCTTTCATGCCTTTTTTGTTTTAGAATTTATTTGCAATTATTGTAAATAAAAGTTGTTACTTTTTAATCAAATGATGTATTCTAATTTTTTTGTTGGAATCTTGCTTTTAAGGTAAACGTGTTGATTCATCTTGCTGAAGTGAAATTGATGCCAAAGAACCTTGAGCAAGACAAGACTGAACTACATGATATTCATTAGGATGGGGAGGCTAATGATATTATTTCTTTAGACACCGACGCTAATGATGATGGCGCGTCTTTTGAGTCAAAGCTCAAAGAAGTTGAAATGGGTACAGTGGAGCTAGGAGATAGTTTGTTCGATGCAATACATTCTTTGGATGGTGCTCTCTGAGAAATTTTTCGAAGAAATAAGGTACCTAAATTGGAGAGATATTTCAATAAGCATTTCAGAGAGTTTAGTCAATCTGATTGTCTTCCTTTAAACAGGTATTTTGCATTTTCTATTTGGATGCACCTTGTTTGTGATCAATTTTATTAGGAGAAACCCAAGCCCGACATTGACTAGATTTTGGTCTCAAAAGAGTTTGTGGAAAAATATACTGAATATAATATCAAATGTAATTTAGTGTACAAATGCTAATATTTTTAATTAGACTATTCTAAACTTAATGTTAACGGGCCTGATAATTTGAGGTGGGGAGATTATTAACAAATAGCAATCCATGATCAGACCTTTTATTGGACTACGAAGCATAAGAAGAAGCTTAAGGAGGAGTATGGTTAGTAATGTTATATGAATTTTTCAGGGGGTTGGGCTTGTTTGGTCAATCAAATTGTACCATTTTTGTTGATAGTTTGACACTCAATTGTAGAGATTCAGCCCTGGACCTTCAGTCAGAATCTAGGCGATGATGTTTTCATTCCAGCTGGATGTCCTTATCAAGTCAGAAAGTAAAATTTACCTTCACAGTGAAGTTTTTCTTGTTTGTCTAGAATTGTATGTATTTTGTGAAGTTTTGCTAGGAATAAGGAATAACCAATAACAATACTAGGTTTAGCATGAGTAATTTTTGGCTTATAGCATTTTTTATTCAACAGACTATTGATATTTGTTAAAAGAGTGAAAAGAGAGACATATGTTGAATGAATTTTGTGTGTCTAAACCAAGATCACACACCTTCTATATATAGAGTATATACAACAATTACATTGATTACCTCCATTCTTAGAGCATGAACTAGGATTCTTCGTTCAGGTATCAGAACATGATTCAAAATTCTTCTTTCAGGTATCAGAACATGATTCAAAATTATTCTTTCAGGTATCAGAGCATTTCACGTATCAGAGCATGATTGCTTATCTGATATTAGAGCATGATTATCAAAGCATGCTTTCTGATAAGAGTTTTGAGCAAAGCTTGATTTCCCCTTATTCATATTTCTTCTAGTCTCAGAGTTTGAAATTTTGTCTATGATTTCCTCAGAGCATTTGATTATTATTCCTGGTTAACATCTTTTAGTGAACTTTCAAATATGTTTTTCTCATTTGTTATTAGATATTAGCTTATATATATAATTACCAATGCAGCCCGGATATTCACTTTGTACTTTCACCGGTCATTTTGCATCTATTATGTCACTAGATTTTCACCCTAATAAAGAGGATATTATCTGTTCTTGTGACTTCGATGGCGAGATAAGATATTGGAGTATTAATAAACGCAGTTGTGCTAGAGTGTCAAAGGTAGTATTTTAGCATTGTCTTACTTTATTCACAACTTTCTGTTTTAGTAATTTGTCAAAACTGAATTTTTCTTTTTTACCAATTAGATTTTGCAATGTGCGTACCATCATGTTTATTGCTTTCTGTTGAAATTTTGTTTTATTTGATTGAATAAAACGCTCTGTAGGAGAAAATGTATCAGTGGATTCTTAGACAACAACAAGAAGGAATGAGGGTGACTACAATTGATATAGTTTCTCACTTGCAGGTTTTGTTTTCTGCTCTCTGATATTTTTACTGTTTTCTGTAGGTTTTTTTGGGGTTTTGTGCTGCACCATTACTCATTCAATGGGAAAGCTACTCTTTTTTTTTCAATCCAAATTCCTACTAAGGTATTTCAAACCTCGGTTGTATTATCTAATTTATTAACCAGCTATAGCTAAACTATGACGTTATAGGGGAATTTAGAGAAACTACTACTATTGTTCTACTGTGATACGTCGTTTAGTACAAAGTGGTGGCAATAGTGTCACTATAGTGGTGGCAATAATGGACCCAAATATCTATCGCTTCATTCACTTGTTCTAGACCAAATTGGTTAAGCTTTTGGTGTTAGAATAGTTATTGATGATGGATGTACAAGAAAATCTTTTATCTTGCTTCTTAAATTTCTTGCAAATGGAATACCGTAGCCGTTTATTTTCTGTCCATGTTTTTTTTATCCGCGTAAGAGTTAGGTTCCAAGGGAATATGAGGGAGCCTTGGAGTTGCTACAGTGCAACATAAGTTCAGTTCGGTCAGGATTCAAACTTACATTAGAGCCTTGGAGTTGCTACAGTGCAACATAAGTCCAGTTCGGTCAGGATTCAAACTTACATTAGCTTTTGAATTGAAATGAGTTTCTCAATAAAAAATTGCTGGAAAAATATATTAAAAGAATCTCACAATAGTTATAAGCATTTGAACCATAGTTTATAGTGTAAGTTGAAATTGACATCTGCATACCAATTTTTTCTTAAGCTCACGTATTTAACTTCTTCACCAACGTATATAAACTTAGTAGCTTGCCAGGATTTTTCTTCAAGTTAAGTAAGGTCTATAAACTTATTTTAATTGAGAAATTTCCATGCATATTAGAACTTCAGAAGAACAGAAGCTGATTCAAGTAGGGTCTTAACTTATAACTTGTAAAGAAGTCCTTATATGTTTCATAGGTGATTACTGGAAGTTAAATGAAAGAGCTTCCGAAAAAATTGAGATGCAGAAGTTGGTTTTAATTTTTAAGAGAAGTTGTTAGTTAAATACTCATGGTTATTGCAAGATCATTTCAACCTTTTCTATTTTCAGTATGTGTTTGCTGAAAATTTTGTCCTACCAGCTCTATGAGATGGCTTTGAACATGATGTTAATTTCTTGCAACCACAATGTAAGACTCTGTATAATAGATTCACAATAAGTCCGACCTTTTATTGGATTTTGCAAGACCAGGATTTTTATAGCATCATAAGATATTGCTCTTATACTATGTGTCAAGCCGATCTTGATTGTTGAACTGTAGTACTCTTTTTCTGGCTTCACTTGTACAGTAATCTTCCATATATTATATCCTACATTTATATTACTGCAGATTATCAATATAGAATAATTCTGTCTTTGAATAACCTTTTGATTTATATTGAGCTTGAATATGGAACAGAGGAGTCACCAGTGTCCCGAAGGCAGTCAATTCAACAGAACTCCCAGAGTGCAATTCAAACTAATTTTGGTGCATCCATACAGTCTAATGCATTTGAAAGTACTGTTGCAGGACACGTAATGCGCCCTGGGCCAACTGATCAAGCCAAGAACTATGTGTTCTCAAATGCACTCTCTAGCCTCATCCGTCGCAGCCTTCAGCCATATCATTTCAGATGAATTTGTTGGTTTGAAGATATTATAATGGATTGTGGTTAATTGTAATTGCCAAAATTGGATGGAGCTGCCTCTCATATGCTGGTGAATCAAGTTAATGACCATGCACATTAAAAAATATAATTTAAAGTCTACAATCTTACAATCTGTAAGCGGACCATAGCCACCGGTTATTCATTGAAGAAATATAGAAACTTAATTTGTTACATCTTTGTTTATATTACATGAGTTTGCAAATATTTAATTAGGGCTTCGTGATCCTCGGACTTGGAGTAAGGATTCTCTCCATTTCTAAAAAGAATGAAAGTGTCAATTATTATAATTTTGGTGTATAAATGTGCAATTAATATCACCATTTTTAGAAATATGTGCAAATATATCTTTTATTTATATCAAAACTATAGTAATGGATATTTCCATTTTCTTTTTTGAGAAATGGAGAGGATCCTTACTCTCAGACTTGACTTCATATGCATGAACTTAATAAACCTTTTATCATTCTCACCAACTCATCAATCTCCAACAACTTAATAAACCTTTGTAATTGAACAGTTATATATTCTAGGTAGTGTAATTTTGATATTTTGCTTTTCTATTTTGTTTTAAGGATTTTGAAAATAAGGCAAATGGCAAATTTATTAAGAAGCCAAATCAATTATGATTATATCATACTCTGTACAAATTTATTTTTTCACTTTTATCACATGAGATTTTTTGTTTTGTCATTAATTAATTAGTTTAAAAAATTAGCACTCATTTCGACATAGAAATAATTTAGTATTTCTAATTTATATTTTTATTATATTTTGAAAACAAAAACTTGCATGTCATACCATTAACCTTTCAAACACACGGGTACTGATATGGGAGGCACATATGATACTGATATTGAATTGTTTATTTAAATATTAAATAATAACATGAACAAGTTTATTATTGAATTAAAATTTTTTAAAATATATTTCCAAAACAAAAATATTTATACATAGGAATAGTTATACTTTTCACTAAAATATGTTTATATAGGAAAACAATTGTAGAAACTGATTTATTATCTCTTTTAAAAATAATAAACTATTTTAGCTAGACAATTGTCTTTTTTTTCATTTCATCTTTATTATATCTTAGAAAACAAATGTGCGTAACAGACTGATACCTGTGCTAACACACTGGTAACACACCAGTATCGTGTTAATGCACGGATAACAATATCATAATCCTGCGAACGTATGGATTATTACTTTTTTTTTACAACTGCAGAAAATAAAAGTTAAAATAATGTATTAATTTTAACAAGGGAAAAATGTGTTCTTTTTTTTTAATTTTTTATATATTTAATATTTTTATTTTGAAATTATTTTTAATTTAAAATACAAATTTTTTTAAAAATAATATAAGAAAAATTGAAATATATATTGTTTATGTAAAACAATTTTATTTTTTAAAAATATGTCTTTCTTTTAGAAATAATAAACTAATTTAGTAAAACAATTAAATTTTCTTATTTACATTTTTATTAAAAAAAAAACATGTGTACCATATGTGCATTAATGCACAGGTATCTCGCTAGATTTGTAAATGATAGTAGAGGTTTCTTCAAGTGGTTAGAAATTAATTTCACTATTTTTAATTTTAAAATATTTTTTATTTTATTTTTGTCTCTTTATAATATATGAATTCTAAATTCCCAATTTAAATCAATTATTCTAACTCTATAAAAATTATCTGTGCATATCTTTAAATTATTTTTTCAAATTATAGTAATTATTATTAATATTTAAATAGATTTTTTTTCATGCATCGAGCGTATAGTTAGTTTTAATAATTTATATTATTTTTGTTTTATGAGAAAAAGTTAGGAGGAATTGTTTACAACTTAATGTTATGTTCCTTGCTGAAAAAACATTTTAAAAAAAATTTAAAAACACTATTGAAAAAATAGATTCATAAAATAGCTTTTTTATAGACAAAATTTTAGATTTTTTTTTTGTTGAAAAAACTTTTATTTTATTTATGGAATTTATTTAACAAATTTTTTTTATAAAAAGTTTTTTTTAATAATTTTTAACATTTTTTTAATTTTTTATTTAAAAGTTATTATTTTTCACATTTTCTATTATTTTTATTTTTCAAATTAATTTTTTTATTTTCTTTTATTTGAGGCCTTATGGCTCTCTTTTCAATTTTATGACCTTCTAACTTTGGGACCTATGTATTTGAGGGCTTATTATTTTTGAACTTTTTTAGGTCTCTTTATTATGGAGTTGAGCCTAAATTAATTGATTGTGTAAATTGACATCTCTATTTGTTGCGCATAGATCACATTTGTTATGGACTTGCTTGACATTAAGAAAGGGTTTAATCTGCGTCCACCTTTGAGACCACTCAAATGACCTAGGCACAATCACTCGCAGGCGGAGAAAGCGCTCTTCCCTATGCATGCCCGACACCGAGCACGACGCCACCCATCCGACCAGACCAGTTCCCGCGTCCCTAGGCGGTCATTTAACTCCCCATATCTCACTTCGTGTTGACAAGGATCGCCCCTTTGCTCGCCTAACGGCTAGTGTCGAGCAGTCTCTAAGGATTCCTAGGGTTACACCTATAATCCTGGCATCACGAGTTTTGAGCCTAAGTCCACGACCTAGCCCAAAACTCTGACCGTTAGCCAAGCGTTGGGGGTATTATATAAATTCTCTTGCTTGAGAGGTCAGGTGACACATTTTTCATAACCCTAAACACTTACTCGTATCTCTGACCGTACTGATTTGATCGTCGGAGTACCTTGCAGGTACACCCCCTCTCCTCTTCCTCGATATTGTTCAAGACGTTCGTGGCCCTTTCTGGTTCTGATCTCTAGGTCAGTACAGTGGCTTCGTTTGTGGGAAATCACTTGCTTCCCCAGTCTCCTTCCTCCTCAAGAACGTAGACCAAAAGCAAGTTTCATCAATTACACTAATGCCAATCTCAGCGACAAGCACAATATCTGTTCCTTCATCATTTCTCTCGAGAACCCAACCATTCCTGGTTTCGTCAACCCTTTCATTGAGGACACCATCCCTCAAAGAAAGGACGGCGAAACAGCATCCCCTTCTTCGACTGACATTCTTGATTTGTCCCTTTAAGATGCAACAGTGAACAATTCCAATAACGATCAAGAAAGCTCTCTGATAATTCTTTGTAATTACTTGAAGCTTGTCTGAGTACTTTCTGATTCTATGCTTGTTGTATGTGAGCGTTGATATTGCTTGTTCTTATGAATGGTCTTGTTTTTTATTGTTTCTTCTTTTGCCTCTGATTTGCTGACTTTGGCTTGTTTGACTTGTTCTTAATCAGAACATCTGATGAATGATGTTTTGGCTTTTTCAATCTTCTGGATGTTTGATTTCATATCTGAGCCGGTTTCTGATGTAGTTATTGTACTCTTTTTCTGATGAATCCTGTATAAGACTTATAGCATAGTATCTGAACACTAAGTGAAACCATTAGTAATAAAACTGTTACTCATAAAATATATGTTCGTTATCATCAGAAACAAATTCTGAACATAGATTCTCAATCTTGTTCTAACACTTCCATCCCTATAATGCTTACAAAACAAAAGGTTTCTTTTAATTCCTTGAAAGATATTATGTTTTTTAATATGCATGGATGAATGAATGCAAACATAGCAAAAACATGGGTTTAAGGGTTCAACGTCACGAGCATGGAGCCAAAGGTCTACCCATCCCAAAGGTGTGTACTATAGTTATTTTGTACCTGTAAATCAAGGTTCTATTGTTTCCCAAACTCAAGCATCCCAGCTTGGAGATTGTAAACTCTGTATCAACATACTCATTTGAACAAAATCCAAGAGAACCTCATCTAAGCGTAGCCTCGTGTAACAACTATTTTGAAAATGAATCAGACATAGTTTCCACACTACATCTTAATGGCCAAGATTGGTTAAGGGTTTCTAGGTCCCCAGCTTCTACAGCCTAGTTGAATGCAACAATGTATTCCCAACTACATGGTCAACAAAGTTACTTCCAAAGAGGCCTCCACTGAGCGATGGGTCTCAAATTGACTTCTTTGGGACTACTCCCTCGAGATCAAAATGATTATAGCAGTATCCTATAATAAGTGTACACTCTAAATCCAGGTTAGGATTTGTCTCACCACAAAGGGCATCACACCCTTTCCCAATACAACCCAATAAAATAACACATATTCACATAGGAAAATAAAAAGACAAAATGAAAGGTTTAATTAAAAAACATAATAATAACAAAAACAAAGGTGGGGTTAACCCTTACAAAGATACACCAATAATTTGATCAGTATCCCCAGCAGAGTCACCACTTTTCTGTAGCGGTGAAATTGGTGAGACTAAAGTCATGGGAAAGAATTAGCTCATTTTTAAACAGAGTCGCCACCGCGCTTTATTGTTTCCAAAAGGAATGGGTGAAAGAGCGAATAAAACCCACAAAAGTTTTTAAAATCAAAACTAATAAACTTATCAGAGATCTGGCTACGGAGGGTTTGTTATACATGGGGAAGGTTTTAAGTACCCCTCATATCCATGGTATTCCATGGGAACCTATTTGAAAATGTTATTATCTTTGTTTTTATATACCTTTTGAAAATCCTATGTAAACTTGTTTAAAAAGAGTGTGGGGATGGGAAAAGAAAGTTTTTTTTTAAAGTGAGTTCGATAAGACATCGCATCTTAGGCCTGCATACCCCTTTAATAATAGGGAAGTCAGAGCTTCTGTAGTTCCTCTTAAAAGGAAAAATAAATGGTGGTGTGAGCTTTAAAATACTCACAAGTTTTTAAAAGAGGGTTAAGCTTTAAAATACTTAACATGTTTAAAAGGGGATTAGGCTTTAAAATACCTAATGAGTTTAAAAGGTTAAGCTTTAAAATACTTAACAATTTTAATAACAAGAGACCAAGCTTTAAAATACAACGTCAATGGGTTAGGAGAAGTTTCACCGGGAATAATTCTTCTCTTAAGACCAAGGTTTAAAAACAAAAGACCTAGCTTTAACAATACAAAGGTCAATGGACTAAAAATAGTTTCACTGGAAATAATTCTATTCTTAGTACCAAGGTTTAAAAAAACAAAGGGGTTTGGTTAAGCTTTAACAATACAAAACCATTTTAAAAGACAAGGTAAAAAGCTTTAACAATACTTTAAAACACAAGATAAAAGAGATTGGAAAGAGAGTTTGAGTACCTTGACAATTTTAGTCAATATCATTCCCATCCTTTGGAAAAAAACAACAAACTTAAGCAATCAACAATGGATACCTCAAGTGCGCGTGTGGGATATCATGTGACACAAGAACAAACAAGTGAGTATGATAACCAATAAGTAAGAGAGATGAATGTATCTAAACCCTTGGATTCAAACTCATGTATGAATGATGGATGATTGGTATGATGAATAAACATGGGGTTAGATAAATAACACATAAGACAATGGTTAAGAAAATAACAATTTAATACAAAACAAGGATCAAATCAACAAGTATGTGTCGCACGCTCGCGAAAAATGAACAGAGTCGCCACCAATATATTTATCCCATAAGGGAAAGGAATACCAGGAAACCTAGGAAAGGATAAGACAGGGTCTTGCGACCAGAGAATCAAGGTACGGGAGTCGGTTACGCAAGGGGAAGGTACTAGCACCCCTCACGCCCATCGTACTCGATGGTATCCACCTATGTTTGTTTCTATCTAAAGGGTGTGTACTATGTCTATCTATATGTGAATGAATGCAAAAGAAATACGGGGAAAAGAAGGAATATTTACAAATGTGCTCGTTCAAGCCCCGCGACTTGATGCCTACGTATCCTTTTCAGGAATCAGAGCGCCGTAGTTCGGCTCACGATTTTCTGTTTGTTTTTGTGTTTTTTAGTTGGGCGGAGTTAACGCTCGCGCTCTTGCATAAGGGATCGACCTAGGATGCAATGGAGCAGAGATAACAATGCCCTTAAGAAAGGAGAGAAAGAGAGAGAGTTTGAGTGTTTTGAGGAAATCCCTAAAGCAAGGGAAACTCGAGTTACTCTATGGTTTGTGTTTTTTAGAAGTTGGGAACTTACGCCCGAATGGAACCCTAAAGCAAGGGAGATCCAAGCACTCGAACATTCCCTAAAGCAAGGGATGTTCAAGCTTCCATTCCCTTTTTAATGATTTTCACTTTTTTATTAATGTTTTAAGTGTTTTCTTTGTATTTTTTAAAGGAATTTTATTTGAGTATTTATTAGATGTTTTATGGTTGTAAAAGAAAAAGAATGAGAAAGTGGGGGGAACTAGCCTAATTTCTAAGCCTAGAGTTATCCTAATTCTAAGTCTAATGTTAACATGGTGACTAAATTCTAAAGGGAGCATTAAAATTGTATTAACAAAATAGGCCAAAAATATGGCCAAAAACAAGTAACAAAATCACACAACAACTATATCAAAAAATAGCATGGAAATGGTACAAAACAATTCAAGCATTAGTACAAAGTTAACCTAAAAAATACTACTATTTTTATATTGATTTTTATGAAGGAGAAATGAACTTTAAATCGGGTAAAAAGACTAAATAAACTAGCCTAAAACTAATATTTTTATTGCATATTTTCTATGTCAACAATTGTATATCAAAGTCTAAAAGTAAAAGGAAGAAAATATGATTTTTATTACTTAAAAGAAACTAGAAAAAAAAAAGTTCTAAATCTAACTAAGAGTAAGTGAACTCAGAGGGTGAGAAGGAAATGTTGGTGTATGGCTAGCAATTCTGCCAGGGCCCAAAGAATTGGCCCGAGGGTTATTTTATTCAGTTTTCAAAACGTTATACAACGGGCCGCTTGGGGGTGTGTTCAGCATTTGGCCCAAGAGATTGTTTAGAATTCAGATTTTACTTTCAGATTTTTGGTTTTCACGTTTTCATATCAATTAAAACAAAAATGAATTAAAAGAAAATTAAAAAACAACAAAACGGTGCGTTTGGAGAATTAGGGTTATGTGGTGACGAATCAACTTCTCCTTCACTCTCTCATCTCACTTTCGTTTTTTCTTCTTCTGTCAAACAAACGTAACAGCGGCGAACCACCCCTCTTTCTCCGATCAAAACCTTCCCCCCTCCGCCGTCGTTCCTCCGCCTATTCCCTCATCTTCACCTCTAATCAAATGCAAAAACCCTAAGACATTCAAAGTTCAGACTAAACGGAGGTAGCATATACATTCTCGCCATGACAAGGATAAGCAAGGATGAACCACGCATATGAAGAATTGAAAGAGTCCGAACGTACTTACCTCGCGGCGAAACTGAACGACCAATACGGAGAAATCCAGAGAGAAGGTTCTTCCGGAGACGACGAAGTGCGAAATAAACGCGGGACGAAGAAGATGATGATTCAGGTACTTTCGTTTTTTGCGCTTCGAATTACTTCTACTTCATCTTGCTTCTTCTTCTTCTCTGAATATTCTTTTTCTGTTTGATTCTTGATTGTGCGTGAGATTGAGGGATGAAGGCCAAGCTCAACCGTTCAGAGCTTCCATAGATGAAGCTCTGACAGCTATAGGTTCGTGAGCTTTTGTGAGGTGAGGTAAGAGACTGAGAGAGATACAGAGTGAACCGAGGGAGAAGGTGAAAGTAAATGGAGAATGGTGTGGAGAGATTGATGAAGATGAATGAGAGAAGAATGCGAGAGTGAAGGTGGAGAATTGTGGTGAAGTGTTGGTGAATGAGCGTGAGGTTCTGAGAGGGGAGAATGAGAGTGAAGAGTGGTAGAGTGTGGTGGTTATGGTGTGAAGATGATGAAGATTATGGAGAAGGTGAAGTGAGAATGGAGAAAGTAGCGTGAAAAATGGTTGAAGTTTGAATTATGGAGGGAATGGAGATTATATAGAGTGTAGGCTCGGGTGAGTTAGGTTTGGAATGAGGTTCGGTTTCAGTTAGATAGGTTAGGATTGAGGTTGGGAGATGCTGACTAGGAATGGAGGAAACTGAATTAGTTAGAGGTTTGGGAGTTGGTTTTTTCTGTTTTGGAAGTTTGCTGAGCTGGCATAGTTAGTTATGGGAAGTTCATTACTTGTTGTTTTGGGAAGTTAGTTATAGGTGTGACAAGTTGGTTAGGTCAGTTTGGAATTCGGTTAGAGGTTGTTAGCTAATTCTATTTTGGTGGTTACAAGCTAGTTGATAGTTAGAATTTTTTTTGAACTTGATTCTATTTTCCTTCCCAGTTTTCGGCTATGAATGATTATGAATGTTATGCCATTTTTCTTGTGAATCTCCCTGTTAGTGGTTTTCTGCTGGAATTCTGTTAAGCTTGAATCAGTTCTGAATTTTCTTGCAGGGCTGCAATTTTGGAATAGAAGAAGTGCAGCAAGTTCAGGGTGTTTGGAGGCAATGATCTTGAGTATGAGTATGGTTTTGAATGTGTGATGGTTGGTTTTGAAATTCTTTGGCAGAACTATGCCTCTTTTTTTTTATGAATGTGAGGCTGCTGAATTGTTTTACGGTTAAGTTTGATGGAATGGTTCCTTTTGTGATGTTGTGACAGATTGGAAACTGAAAGTCCTCTTTAGAGCTCAATGTATGATGGACAATTACAGGGTTAGATGTTGACAAGAGGATAGCTGCAAGTTAAGGTAGTTAGTAACCTTTTTATGTTGGTTTTTATAATGGTGTGGACTGCATGATTTTGAATTAATATGCTCATGTTTTATTCTGCAGGTTTCATGAAGAAAAAGTGGAGGTTTAAAGCTGGATTTTGGTACTGAGTTTGAAGATGCTAATAGAAAGGAGTTGACCATGAATGAAGATTAGTGGAGCCTAAGATTAGGAACAATAGGCTAACAATATTTTTTGTGTAATTCTTTTTGTAGTTTGATTTTTGTAATGGATATGGTTTTGATGTAATTGAATGAAATTTTCAGTAATGTATTTTCGTGTACGATTTTGTGTGATGAGGTGGTAATGATAATAGCTTTGAATTGGTGTTTGAATTTGAAGCAACACATGATGACATGCCTTGGCTTTGGGTTCAAAAATACAGTTTACTCCTTTTTGCAATAATTTGAATTTCAAAGTCTTCTTTTCCTTTTAATTGAAACTAAGATGTTCCAACATTCAGATTCAAACTCCCATCCAGGTGAATTGCACTGTAAGTAGAGGATAGATACAACCTTCGATGAATGAATATACTCTTGCACTGTAAGTAGAGGATAGATACAACCTTCAATGAATGAATGTACTCGGTTGAGAATTAATCTATGCTTGCACTTTTAACCTCTCAAAAGCAATCACCCTTCTCCCTTGAAATAGCAGGATTAATGTGGACCCATAACTTGCAATTTGCAAGAGACCGATATTCATGAACAAAAAGCCCTGATTCCATATTTCAACCAACTTGTCTATAGTAGGAACCTTAAACCAGTAAGAACTCGATTCACCAGAGGATTTTTGACCCCATGCTTTTAGATGTTTATTTAATGAATGAATGCGATGTCATGTTAATGCCCTAATGGGGTATGCAGATGAATGCGAAGTTTAAGCCAGTTAGAAATTAAGGGTAGGACAAATTTGGGGTATGACAGCTGCCCCTATTTAATCGTCTTAAACCTGAAGGTGAGATTGGCGCTAGCTTTTCGAACCTTCGAGGTGGAAGAAGATTAAATATCAAAGTACCAGAAATTTGTCCTGAAGAGGATGGTGTAGGTGTTATCCTTATTTTTGTTTTTCTTTTGATATCTGCTGGGGAAAGAGATTTTTTGTTTTTTCTGGTAGAATGATTTATGGATGTTATGGTTGAATGAGGAAAGAGGATAATGACTTGCTGGGGATTGGGAATTGGTTTTACAGTAAGAAATTATGGATGAATGGTGGTTGTCAGGCGAGAACTGACTTCACCATAAAATATCAGACGAGGACTGAAAATGAAAGAAATGATTTGCCAGGGCGAGGACTGGACTTTGAAAAAGGGTTTGCCAAGGCGAGAATTGGGCTTTGAAGAAAGTTTGCCAATGCGAAAATTGGGCTTTGAAGAAAATTTGCCAATGCGAGAATTGGGCTTTTGAAAAAGGGTTTGCCAATGCGAGAATTGGGCTTTGAAAAAAGTTTGCCAAGGCGAGAATTGGACTTTGAAGAATGATTACCAGGACGGGAACTGGATTTGGAAAGCTACCAGGACGGGAATTGGGTTTTGAAGTGATTACCAGGACGGGAACTGGGTTTGGAGAGATGATTACCAGGACGGGAACTGGGTTTTGAAGTGATTACCAGGACGGGAACTGGATTTGGAGAGTTTTGCCAGGACGAGAACCAGGGCTTTGACTTGATTTGCCAGGGCGAGAACTGGGCTTTGGAATTGTTTGAATGTTGGAAGGTAAAGGATTCACAACACGGGGGTTGAACCTGAAAAGTTTTCCCATACGGGGGAAGGGACCACGGAGACTAGTGACGACTAGACTCGATCAAAAGACATAATCACGAAGATGTTGATGCTTGCGAAGCATAAGAATTACATTAATCCCTCAGGCCAAAGGCGGGGTGTAACTCTTCAAGAGTGGCAATCGTTCGAATTGCCACACACCAAGTATGGTTATTCAAACGATTGAAAAATGAGATGGGTTGAATGCCCACCCTCATTCGCACTCTAATCTTCACGCAGCACGCGGGAAATAACCTCGGAGACGACGATTCTGACAAAGAAAGACATTGTGTCTGATCCACACTGGAGAGAGAAGATGACACTTCTTCTGAGGGTATATATGTTACTTCGTACCTCTTGGGCACACACAAACTGGCTTATGCATTGATGTATGTTTGAATTTTTGTATGGCGTAATGATCCACCTTAATGGAAATGCTACGCTTTTGAAGATGCAATGTTATATGCAATGGATTCTATATGCAAAGTGCCAAATAAAGGCGTTAGAGTGATGGAGAAGCATGATTATTGGGTTCCGTTGCTTGTGGTCTTGAGATGCCAATACGAATTGGTGTCGGGAACCTTACAGTGCCAAAGATCATTGGCAAATGTATTGAGGGTTAGAGCTTAGCTTTGCTGGGGATGAAGTGACTTCATTTGACTTTCCCTACACCTTGAATTGCTTGGGGATGGTGAGCTTGAGGAGATTCCCTCGATTCACCATGTTGAGGATGAGAAATTCAGACAAAGAGACCAGGTTGGGGGAGTGGAACAAATCCCATGAGAAATAAACTCATGTGTTTGGGAAGAAACCAAAGTTCCAGGAGAAATAAACTCCTATGATCGGGGAGAGCAATACAACTCAAAAGATTGTGCCCCAAGATTCGTGAACTACGAAGGATTTTGCCCCAAAGGGTCCTTGGAGAGATTTGTCAAATCTCGACGTAATTGCCCCAGATTGGTTGAACCCAAGAGAGATTCCTCGACTTGATTGCCCCAGATTGATGGAAGCTTGAATGGATGCCTCAGTTGACAGGGTCTTCACACAACTTGCCCCTTGGAGTAGTCAGCCTTTGAAGTGAATGGCTCATAGAATCGATCAACTTTTTCTGCAGTTGTTCATTGTTTAATCTTCCTTGATGTCAAGTGTTCATTCACAAGTAAAAGATATTTGTTTTGAAGATGATAATCTTAATGCAATGCTTATGCTAGCTTCGAAATCAAAGTTTATTGAAACGATGTTGTGACATTCAGTGTTCGAATTATTTGTCATATCGATATCAACATAAGTGGTAAGCACACATCTAGGAGTCAGTTTTACACAGCTTGCTTTTGAAATAAACCCTGCTTCAATTAGGTCTTTTAAGGGTTGTAACGTGGCCTGGTTCATGGTTTTAGAAAGAAAGGATTTAAGGCTCAAAGTCTAACCTAACCCACCCATTCTTCGTGATGTTCTCCAGTCCTAAGTTCAATTTAACCTGATACGAGCGTCCATCCTTCAAGAGGAGTTTGAAATGATTGAGGAACCAATGAAGCCTTCTTGGACATGGCAGTCACTCACTTTCTTTTTGGTGTCTGATCACACGACTTCGTTCCTTTGATGAGGATCTTTATGTTGTAATCCTCGTTTTTTGCTTTTGCTTTTTTGTTTCCCTAATTTTTGCCTGGACAAATTCTTTTGAATTTTATTTTGGAGTCCAGCGGGATGCCCTAATTTTTGCCTAAGTCACTTGTTTTTAAGTTGTTGACTTAGCGGGCTTTTCTTTCATTTTTTTTGATTCACTTTTTTTTTTGAACAAGTCGTGTGATCCTGAATCTTTGATTTGTGGGAGGTGATTGTGACCGCCCCATTCTTTGATTGATGAGGGATTACCATTGTGATATTGGTTTTTCTCAACCTTTTGAAGGATAACCATTGTTGTATCCTTGGATGCACACTCCTGATGAATTTGATTGCTCGATCAGGTTAATTGAACGCTACCCTGCCCCTGGGTTAAATGTGAGGGTTTTTTCTTTTGTATAGAAAAGAAACTCCTACTTCAAGGCTCAAAGGGGTTAACGAGGGTCTATCTCCCTTATATCTCTAGTGTTTGGGGATTAGAAACAATGCCTGTACATCCTCAGCGAGGTTTTATTCGAAAGCACACAGTTAGAGATTTTGCGTTTTTATTATTTTTTCATCATTCTCCTTTTGATGTTTTTTGCTTTAGTCATGAGTTTGATATCGATAAGTGAACACGAATGGATTGATTCGAAACTAGCATATGCAGTGCATTTTTATTATGATTTTTTTATTATCATTAAAAACAAACAAGTTCTACATGGAAGAAACATTTAACAAAACAAGGAAAATTACAAATGAAAAATGCAGAAATGAATTGATGATTGCCATTGTTGAGGAGGCTTGACTCCGTCTGGACTTGTTGATCTTGAATACTTTCTGTAGTTCCTTCCAAACACTTCAGATTACTTCAAAAGAAAACTCCAACAAAGTCATCCAAGAGTTGTAAATCTTTGTGTTACTTTAGGGATTCGAGCAATGCGAGTGATGCAATGCTCAAGATAAGAGTATGTCTTGCTTATCCCTCGTGCGGGAGCCCCAAGCATAGTTGCTAGAGTGGTAATCACCATCAAACATGGAGGAACCTTGCATGGCCGTCAAACTTAGAAAAGCTATATGTTGTGAGGAAAGAATTTGTTGATTCTGGAGACTTTCTGAAATCTAGGCATTTATTCGAGCAAAGGAATTCCATCCACCCATATGTTTCCTTCTTGAAGGCTTATATGCCTCCCATCAATCAACTGTTGTACTTTGGCTTTGAAAGCATTGCAGTCCTCAGTTGAGTGCCCCATTGATCCAGCGTGATATCCACATTGCACATTAGGGTCATACCCAGGTGGAAACGGTTGTGGTGGAGGCTTTAGAGATTTGGGAACCACCAATGAGCTTTGAACTAGATATGGAAGAAGTTTAGTGTATGTCATAGGAATCTGGTCCAAAGGAGCATTTCTTCGTTCCAAATTACTTCTCGGTTGGCGTTGATTCGGATGACCTTGTTGATGTGGAACACATTGCTTTTGCGGAAAATACTGAATCGGTCGTTGTTGGACCATCTGAGGTTGTTGATTAATAGTGGTGGCAAAGGCTTGTGGAACATATTGGCCAGGAGAAACTGGGACTATCTGATAGTTAGGAACCTGGACCTGAGGATAAGCAGGGAGTTTCTCTTCTTCAATCTCTGAAACTGCACATGTTTCGCTTTTCTCTTCTTCAGTGAATTCGGGAACGTTGGCCATATCTTGGATTTTACCCATCTTTAAGGCGTTTTCAATTCGTTCCCCTACGACCACCAAACTTGAGAATTCGGAGGAAGCACATCCAACCATCATATTCAAATATGGATCTTTCAAAGTATTCATGAACATGTCTACAAGCTCTCGTTCTAAAAGAGGAGGTTGGACTCTGGAAGCTAATTCTCTCCATCTTTGTGCATATTCTTTAAAAGACTCATCAACCTTCTGAGTTAAGCTTTGGAGTTGTAGTCTAGTAGGAGCCATGTCACTATTGTACTTGTAATGCTTGAGAAAAGCCTCTGCTAGTTCATCCCATGTGCGGACATGGGTTCGTTCAAGTCGTGTATACCATTCAAGGGATGCCCCACTTAGGCTATCCTGAAAGAAGTGCCTTAGAAGCTTGTCATTTTCTGCATACGGTGCCATCTTGTTGCAGAATGCCTTGATGTGACTCATCGGACAAGTAATACCCTTGTATTTCTCAAAACTGGGGACTTTGAACTTAGCAGGAATCTTGATATCAGGCACTAGGCACAAATCAATAGCATTTAAACCAGAGGAGCTTCGACCTTCTAAAGCCTTCAATCTTTCCTCCAAGAGATCGAATTTTCTTTCATTTTCCTCGATCGGGAACTTGAAAGCTTCAAGCTCGGAATCGTTCTCATAATGTGAATCCTCCTTATTTGGAACTTCCACGGGCACAGGTTTTGATCCTCCATTAGCAACAGTAGTCGGGGTATCATTGATCAACTTAGAAACACTTCGTCTGAGCTCTTCTTGCCCCTGAATAACAGCATTGAGAGTCCCCAAGAGTTGGGTCATCCTCTCACCCATGGCATCCATGTCCTTACGAAGTTCAGCCTGATTTTGTTCAAGATGGTCCATGATTCTCCTTTGATTAATCCTTGTATGATACGGATGTAGGGAAGTCAGCTTTGATGATGAAGCAGAAATCTGTTGGAAGGGACCCCAATTAGCTTCTGAGAGAACTATGGAATGCATGATGGTATGAATGCAATGTTTCATTTCCAAGGGATCCTAAAGTCCTTTCACACACTTTTTGTTTTGTTCTTTTTTTTTGAAATCAAAGCATTTTTGTATATAATATCTTTTCTTTTCTTTTTTCCTTCTTTTCTATTTCCTTTTTCTTTTCATTTCTTTTTTTGGAAATAGACTTTAGAATTCCTCACAAATGAAGTGGATAAAACAATGATGTTATGCAACGCAGGCATGGGATCAAGGTCCATATGATCTGAGTAACCACCACACAATCCTCTGAATAACTGATGTGAAGCTTCTGTACAGGCCAAATGTCACAGGATCAAAGGTTCGACGCCTTTTTGAATACCAGAATATCGAGCACCATGATAATAGACCAAATAAAGGTCCATCTCAAATATGAAGAGCCAAAGGTATGTAGGAGCCAAGGTTTCCTGTCCCACCCCAATCTCACGGGTATGAATTCTAGACACGGACAAGTGGTCCCTAATGGTCACCAGGGTCTACAGTTCCCATGGGGTACAAAGTGTTTGAGGCAGCAAGGGTGCCAGACACAGTGTTCCATGAAAGAACCTCGCCCAGTTGTGGTACCCCATGTTGAACTCGATCGTAGCAAGGGCCACGGGAGTCAACATGAGAATCCACGCTAATCCTATGTGTCACTGGCCTGGGTAGTGGGCCTTTTACCTCATACAAACCCCCCACCTGCAAAACAGAACAGAAGACCCCAGGGAACACAAAATATAATCCATATGCATGATGTGCAAACAGAAATAAACACGATATGCAAGCAGAAAATAAACATGCAAACATATATACAAGATATAGACATAAAAACAAATAAACACCCAATAAAATAAAACAAACAAAGGCTAGGATCGACTCGCTTAGGTGTCCCCAGCAGAGTCGCCAGCTGTCGCACGCTCGCGAAAAATGAACAGAGTCGCCACCAATATATTTATCCCATAAGGGAAAGGAATACCAGGAAACCTAGGAAAGGATAAGACAGGGTCTTGCGACCAGAGAATCAAGGTACGGGAGTCGGTTACGCAAGGGGAAGGTACTAGTACCCCTCACGCCCATCGTACTCGATGGTATCCACCTATGTTTGTTTCTATCTAAAGGGTGTGTACTATGTCTATCTATATGTGAATGAATGCAAAAGAAATACGGGGAAAAGAAGGAATATTTACAAATGTGCTCGTTCAAGCCCCGCGACTTGATGCCTACGTATCCTTTTCAGGAATCAGAGCGCCGTAGTTCGGCTCACGATTTTCTGTTTGTTTTTGTGTTTTTTAGTTGGGCGGAGTTAACGCTCGCGCTCTTGCATAAGGGATCGACCTAGGATGCAATGGAGCAGAGATAACAATGCCCTTAAGAAAGGAGAGAAAGAGAGAGAGTTTGAGTGTTTCGAGGAAATCCCTAAAGCAAGGGAAACTCGAGTTACTCTATGGTTTGTGTTTTTTAGAAGTTGGGAACTTACGCCCGAATGGAACCCTAAAGCAAGGGAGATCCAAGCACTCGAACATTCCCTAAAGCAAGGGATGTTCAAGCTTCCATTCCCTTTTTAATGATTTTCACTTTTTTATTAATGTTTTAAGTGTTTTCTTTGTATTTTTTAAAGGGATTTTATTTGAGTATTTATTAGATGTTTTATGGTTGTAAAAGAAAAAGAATGAGAAAGTGGGGGGGAACTAGCCTAATTTCTAAGCCTAGAGTTATCCTAATTCTAAGTCTAATGTTAACATGGTGACTAAATTCTAAAGGGAGCATTAAAATTGTATTAACAAAATAGGCCAAAAATATGGCCAAAAACAAGTAACAAAATCACACAACAACTATATCAAAAAATAGCATGGAAATGGTACAAAACAATTCAAGCATTAGTACAAAGTTAACCTAAAAAATACTACTATTTTTATATTGATTTTTATGAAGGAGAAATGAACTTTAAATCGGGTAAAAAGACTAAATAAACTAGCCTAAAACTAATATTTTTATTGCATATTTTCTATGTCAACAATTGTATATCAAAGTCTAAAAGTAAAAGGAAGAAAATATGATTTTTATTACTTAAAAGAAACTAGAAAAAAAAAGTTCTAAATCTAACTAAGAGTAAGTGAACTCAGGGGGTGAGAAGGAAATGTTGGTGTATGGCTAGCAATTCTGCCAGGGCCCAAAGAATTGGCCCGAGGGTTATTTTGTTCAGTTTTCAAAACGTTATACAACGGGCCGCTTGGGGGTGTGTTCAGCATTTGGCCCAAGAGATTGTTTAGAATTCAGATTTTACTTTCAGATTTTTGGTTTTCACGTTTTCATATCAATTAAAACAAAAATGAATTAAAAGAAAATTAAAAAACAACAAAACGGTGCGTTTGGAGAATTAGGGTTATGTGGTGACGAATCAACTTCTCCTTCACTCTCTCATCTCACTTTCGTTTTCTCTTCTTCTCTCAAACAAAAGTAACAGCGGCGAACCACCCCTCTTTCTCCGATCAAAACCTTCCCCCCTCCGCCGTCGTTCCTCCGCCTATTCCCTCTTCTTCACCGATCTCGGTTCCCTTCAATTAAACCCCAAAATCTGCTACCTCTAATCAAATGCAAAAACCCTAAGACATTCAAAGTTCAGACTAAACGGAGGTAGCATATACATTCTCGCCATGACAAGGATAAGCAAGGATGAACCACGCATATGAAGAATTGAAAGAGTCCGAACGTACTTACCTCGCGGCGAAACTGAACGACCAATACGGAGAAATCCAGAGAGAAGGTTCTTCCGGAGACGACGAAGTGCGAAATAAACGCGGGACGAAGAAGATGATGATTCAGGTACTTCCGTTTTTTGCGCTTCGAATTACTTCTACTTCATCTTGCTTCTTCTTCTTCTCTGAATATTCTTTTTCTGTTTGATTCTTGATTGTGCGTGAGATTGAGGGATGAAGGCCAAGCTCAACCGTTCAGAGCTTCCATAGATGAAGCTCTGACAGCTATAGGTTCGTGAGCTTTTGTGAGGTGAGGTAAGAGACTGAGAGAGATACAGAATGAACCGAGGGAGAAGGTGAAAGTAAATGGAGAATGGTGTGGAGAGATTGATGAAGATGAATGACAGAAGAATGCGAGAGTGAAGGTGGAGAATTGTGGTGAAGTGTTGGTGAATGAGCGTGAGGTTCTGAGAGGGGAGAATGAGAGTGAAGAGTGGTAGAGTGTGGTGGTTATGGTGTGAAGATGATGAAGATTATGGAGAAGGTGAAGTGAGAATGGAGAAAGTAGCGTGAAAAATGGTTGAAGTTTGAATTATGGAGGGAATGGAGATTATATAGAGTGTAGGCTCGGGTGAGTTAGGTTTGGAATGAGGTTCGGTTTCAGTTAGATAGGTTAGGATTGAGGTTGGGAGATGCTGACTAGGAATGGAGGAAACTGAATTAGTTAGAGGTTTGGGAGTTGGTTTTTTCTGTTTTGGAAGTTTGCTGAGCTGGCATAGTTAGTTATGGGAAGTTCATTACTTGTTGTTTTTGGAAGTTAGTTATAGGTGTGACAAGTTGGTTAGGTCAGTTTGGAATTCGGTTTGAGGTTGTTAGCTAATTCTGTTTTGGTGGTTACAAGCTAGTTGACAGTTAGAATTTGTTTTTAACTTGATTCTATTTTCCTTCCCAGTTTTCGGCTATGAATGATTATGAATGTTATGCCATTTTTCTTGTGAATCTCCCTGTTAGTGGTTTTCTGCTGGAATTCTGTTAAGCTTGAATCAGTTCTGAATTTTCTTGCAGGGCTGCAATTTTGGAATAGAAGAAGTGCAGCAAGTTCAGGGTGTTTGGAGGCAATGATCATGAGTATGAGTATGGTTTTGAATGTGTGATGGTTGGTTTTGAAATTCTTTGGCAGAACTATGCCTCTTTTTTTTTTTATGAATGTGAGGCTGCTGAATTGTTTTACGGTTAAGTTTGATGGAATGGTTCCTTTTGTGATGTTGTGACAGATTGGAAACTGAAAGTCCTCTTTAGAGCTCAATGTATGATGGACAATTACAGGGTTAGATGTTGACAAGAGGATAGCTGCAAGTTAAGGTAGTTAGTAACCTTTTAATGTTGGTTTTTATAATGGTGTTGACTGCATGATTTTGAATTAAGATGCTCATGTTTTATTCTGCAGGTTTCATGAAGAAAAAGTGGAGGTTTAAAGCTGGATTTTGGTACTGAGTTTGAAGATGCTAATAGAAAGGAGTTGACCATGAATGAAGATTAGTGGAGCCTAAGATTAGGAACAATAGGCTAACAATATTTTTTGTGTAATTCTTTTTGTAGTTTGATTTTTGTAATGGATGTGGTTTTGATGTAATTGAATGAAATTTTCAGTAATGTATTTTCGTGTACGATTTTGTGTGATGAGGTGGTAATGATAATAGCTTTGAATTGGTGTTTGAATTTGAAGCAACACATGATGACATGCCTTGGCTTTGGGTTCAAAAATACAGTTTACTCCTTTTTGCAATAATTTGAATTTCAAAGTCTTCTTTTCCTTTTAATTGAAACTAAGATGTTCCAACATTCAGATTCAAACTCCCATCCAGGTGAATTGCACTGTAAGTAGAGGATAGATACAACCTTCGATGAATGAATGTACTCTTGCACTGTAAGTAGAGGATAGATACAACCTTCAATGAATGAATGTACTCGGTTGAGAATTAATCTATGCTTGCACTTTTAACCTCTCAAAAGCAATCACCCTTCTCCCTTGAAATAGCAGGATTAATGTGGACCCATAACTTGCAATTTGCAAGAGACCGATATTCATGAACAAAAAGCCCTGATTCCATATTTCAACCAACTTGTCTATAGTAGGAACCTTAAACCAGTAAGAACTCGATTCACCAGAGGATTTTTGACCCCATGCTTTTAGATGTTTATTTAATGAATGAATGCGATGTCATGTTAATGCCCTAATGGGGTATGCAGATGAATGCGAAGTTTAAGCCAGTTAGAAATTAAGGGTAGGACAAATTTGGGGTATGACAGTATGTACAAGACAACAAACTTAATTAATCATGGATAAGTAAAGATCAACATGTTTTTGGATTAGGGTTTTAAACCTAGGCTTTTTGAATTAGGGTTTTCAAATTAGGGTTTTCACATAAACACCTAAGCCTAATTGATTTTAATTGTTAAATACCTATTTCTTTAAGAGAAATGGTCTAAGGGTACATGAAGAAGTAAAAGACATCATATTCTAACCCTAAACAAACATTTACAAAAATATACAAAGTCCTACAAAAGAAATAATCAAAACAAAACAATTTTTAGTTGATTTTTCAATATAAAAAACATGTTTTTTTATTAATTTTTAAATAAAGAAACAATAAATATTTTTGGTATTTTTTAACATGGCATTAAGATACACAAAGTAAATAAATCACACAAAAAAGAAGGGATTAAAAACATTAATTCTACTATTTTTTATGATTTTTTGAAGTTTAAGAAAAACTTAACAAAACAAGTAATAAATAGAAAGGGAATGTGGGAGCCAAGGCTTGAACCCACGCCCTTGGCTTTACCACCCAAAACAACACCAAGCCAGCTAGCGCGTGTATGGTGATAAGTAGATGACTTCAATTGATTTTATTTGAAAACAAGTGAGTTTGGAAAACTAAAAAAAATAGGAAAAAGGTCTGGGGCGAGGGGGATTCGAACCCCAGACCTAAGGATCACTCACATAACACACGCCTTTGCGAATTGAACTGTAACGATGTCATAAGACTACACACTCTAAAACATTATATTTTAAAAACACGCGCTAAATGAAATTCAAATTTCCCAGCAAAACTTCATCTTCTTCGTTGAAGCTGAAGAAGAACAACCATGGCTGGGTTTTTGATTTCTTCAAAACTCAATCATTTTTAACAAAGTAAAATGCTAACATGTTCAGGATTAACATACGAACCTAACCATGCCACTAACAATTATTTAAACATAATCACACTCTCTAATTTTCCAGAAATTCGCAAGAACCCAAAATGAAGATTCAAAATTAAACTCTGAATTTTAACAATAAATTCCTAAAACGTTAGGGCTTTCATTCCTCATATGATTATGAACAAAATAGTAACAAGAATTAATCAAAATGATGCTCAAATAAGAATGCTCAAGTTCATGGTTCTTACCTCTGAAAATGGAGTTCTTGATCGTACCTTGGACTATTCCAGAAGGTTTCTTTTGATCTGAATAGCTTCAATGATCCCTAAGGATGCTTTCTGGGCAGCTAAATTGGATTGAACACTCCTCCTTCTTCAAACACGAATCCACCTACACACAGAAGAAGTCATGGCTAGAACACCTAGTTCCAAGTGTTACAGATCATGATTAAGCACTTGGATAGCTTCTATATGCAATATAGAAGGTATCTGAAGCAAGAGGCCTCAAAACGCACGAGTAAATTTCAAAATCCCAACTTTGGTTCAAAGAGACATTTTTGTGAAATTTTGAATGGTGATTTTCTGTTTGAGGAGTTTGGCAAGTGTTTAGAGGTTATGGATAGCTTCTATATGATTAATAGAAGCTATTTGAAAGGTTAATTTGGTTGGTAAGTGTTTCGTTTGGATTTTGGCTAGTGATGAGCTTAAATGAAGCTTTAATGGAGTGAAAATGGTGATTTTTGGTTAGGGGACCTTTGAGAGGTTGAGAAAGGTATGGACACCTTCTAAATGATGTTTAGAAGTTGTCTAAACCTTTGGTTGACACCCAGAACTTGTGGAACTCAAAATCACTTTGAAAATGCAAAGATTAGAAAATGAGAATTTCAAGCGAGGTAGTGACTTGGAGAATTCTGGTGTCTTTGATGCAATGGCCAATGACCTCTATTTATAGTCAAGGATTAGGGTTTTTGGAGGGAAAAAATTCAGAAGTTTGAAGCTCACATGTGATCTTGTACCATCTTGCTTCTTTGTGAAGAAATGAGAAAATTATGGTTCCAATGGTATGGTACAAGTTCAAGCATGCTTCCATGAATTTATTCTGAATTTGGAGAGGTTGCTTGTGATGTTTAATTTGCTTTTGGTGCAGAGGAGACATGGGAGAGGCTCAAGGAGAGTGGACTTTGTGCATAAAGTCTCTTTATCAAAATGGAAGTGTGATCTTTATGCCATTAATGGAATGATCACTTGGATAATCTCTTAAACACTTGGATTATAGCTCAAAAGCAAGTGTAATCCTTTGATTATGGTTCTTTGAACAAGTCATATGGGCTGCAAGAAAGGAATCTTTGCATTTGAAATGGTTTTGGTTCATAACTTCTTCATTTTCATTCTTGAATTCAAGTGTTCATGGTGCCTTCTTCACAAAATCATAACTCATTGATAAAAGCCATGGATTTTAATACTAATTATCTCTTGGAAAAGCCCTTGATACATACTTCAATTCACTTGTTGAAAGTTTCCTCAAACTCTTTTTGGATCATGGAGAAAAAAGACCATAAAGTTAGGAAAAAACTAGGTGAAAACACTTAGAACTTTTCTAAGTTTTTTGAACATAAACCTTCTAAATCCAAAATCTCTCAAAATAATCACTTTTAGCTAAAAGTTGCATTGTGATAAGTTTTTTATTTTGTCAAGATCTAAAACTTTCATGTTTGGAGATTTTTGAGTTTGTAGGAAAAATTTGAAGTTCCCAAAATTAGGTCAAAATTCACTTAAAACCCTAATTTTGACTTTTGTTGACTTTTTGATTCTTGATGAATTCTTTGAATTTCTTCGATCAAATTTCTTTAATATCCATATGATTATGATTTGGATCCTTAAAAGTCCATGGTTGACCATTTTCCTCAAAAGTCAAAGGTTTACTTGCATAGTTGACTTTTTCTAGATGAACTACAGTCTTGTGATTTCCATATGAATCAAGATCTCCTCTTCAAATGAATGATATGAATGGACTATAATTTTGATTTGGATTCCCTTGAATCATAGTTTGAGTCTTGGAACCATGTCCTGATTAAAAGTCAACCCTCTAGTGAAATTAGGTCAAAAACCCTAATTGGAGCTTCTGATGAACTTGAAGGTGATTGATCTTGTATTGACCCATCTTTGGACCTTGATATTGATTAGAGAATCCTTGGAATCATAGAAAAATTTTGAATTCCCTTGTGGGCCTCAAAACCCTAATTTGCCTAGCCTCTTCCTGATCAGTCTCCTGTCTTGGGGAACAAGCAACAAATTAACAATCTTTTTGTATTTTTCTTAACAAATGATAAATGCATGATGATTATGATGATAATGATGATACTAATGTTTAAGATATGGTGGGATCTCAGTGGTCAAAAATTGGGGTACAACAATGTGGTACCATGTGAACCCAAAGTTTCACCGCTTTCCGATTCAATATTTAGAATCCAAGCCAGCTCCCGATCCGGACAAGATCAAAGCCAATACGCCTATCTCTAATTAAGGATCACGTCTTCTACGCCTATTTCCATTCAAGGATCAACGTCTCTTACCATGTGAACCCAAGTTTCACCGCTTCCACCATAAAGTCGACCATGCTATGAATGTATGTACAAATACCAACAATTTATGCAATTAAGATTATCTCATCAATCTTAACTTACCGCATATCACAATAATCCAATTCTATGAATTATCCGCCAATTATACACAACATTCACAACACAATTAACAATTACAACAAAGTACTACCACCATCATATATCCAATCACAATCATCATAAATATATTACCACATATTGCACCAATAGTTATTATTCACCACATACCAAAACGTAATGCATATAAAAGCAATTACATGTTATTTCTCATAAAAACGTCATAATTAATCAATTAGGTGCTAATCATTTCTATCCTATCGTGTAGAACATCACAATAGCTTCCTAACGCTTCGAACGACGCATAAAACGGAGTTACGGATCAAAAGTTATTGTCTTTACAAAATCTGCCAAAAATGGAAATCTTCAGGTCGACGCAAGGAATTCATAGGTCGATGCATAAATGTTCCTACCCCCTCGGGTTAGGTCGACCCATGAGTCAACTCATGCTGGTCTTTTGGGAATCTATAGGTCGACGCATAAAATTCTTAGGTTGACACACGCTGAAGAAAAATAGATTTTCTGTCTTTTTGGGTTGCTCAGGTCGACCCAGGCTTCTGTGTAGGTCGACCTACACTGCGTAAAAACTCAGAAATCACCATTTTTCTTCCCTATTCTCCTCATACAACACCCATTAACCCATATACAAATTATACATCAATTGACAGCAATTTAGCACACATATAAGGTTCCTAAACACGTTCCTAACTATGGGTCATCCATACAACACATTGAACATGAACAAATCACAAAATCTCATTGTTTTATCATGAACCCTAACATTTCCAAAACTATGAAATTGAAAGATGAAGAGATTACACAAACAACACATTATCCAATCATGTAACCTATATTAACTTGGATTCTAACTCTTACCTCTTGATTTTAATCCACCCTCTTGATGAAATCTATAATCCTCTCTTCTTCTCTCTTCTACTCTTCTCTTTTGCCTCTTGCCAAAGTTATGAGAAATTAAATGACCTAACTCTTACTATCTCTTTTCTCTAATTTGGGCTTAACTCAAGTATTACCCAACTTATTTAACTAATTAGGCCCAATAACGTATCCTCTCATTAATAGCTCTAGTATTCAAATGACACAAATACACATATATTTGAATATTAAAATAATCATTATACCACATAATAATTAATTTAAACAAATAATTGTTAAAACACTCAAAATAACATAATTAATAATAATACTAATAAAATTGGGATGTTACAACTCTCCCCTACTTAAAAGATTTTCGTCCTCGAAAGCTACCTCAAACGAACAACTCTGGATACGATTCTTTCATCTTATCCTCGAGTTCCCAAGTGATATTGCCATTGGCCACTCCACCCCATATCACTTTCACCAAAGTAATTTCTTTACCCCGAAGCTTCTTCACCTCTCGATCTTCAATTTTCATAGGTGATGTATCAACCGTCAAATTATCTCTTACTTGAACATCATATAATTGAACAACATGCGATGGATCCGTAATGTACCTCCTCAATTGAGACACATGGAACACATCATGAAGATTAGAAAGCGACCGTGGCAATGCAATCTGATATACCACTTCACCTACTCTCTCTGAAATCTGATAAGGACCAATGAATCACGGCGTCAACTTTCGCGATTTCAAAACTCTACCAACACCCGTTATTGTCGTAACTCGAAGAAACACGTGTTCATCCTTTCAAACTCAAGAGCCTTCCTCCTCTTATCATGATAACTCTTCTGACGACTCTGAGAAGCCTTCATCTTCTCTTGAATCATCTTAATCTTATCTGTAGTCTCTTGAATTAACTTGGGTCCAACCACAACACTCTCTCCCGATTCATACCAACACAAAGAAGTTCTACACCTTCTACCATAAAGAGCTTCAAAAGGTGCCATTCCAATACTTGAATGGAAACTGTTGTTATACGTGAACTCAATCAAAGGCAAGAAATTATCCCAATTTCCTCCTTGTTCCAAAACACAAGACCTCAAAAGATCTTCAAGTGAATGAATAGTCCTTTCTGTTTGATCATCAGTTTGCAGATGATATGTAACACCCCATATTTTCTAATTTTAATTTAATCGGAAATTAAATTATTATTTAGAATTATTTGGTATTTTGTTGAATTATTGGAGAATTATGGATTAAGGGCCATTGGGCTGGAATGGTGAGATTAGTAGTATGGGGGTGCTAAGTGAGTAAGCCCATTACTAATTATTTTATGTTTTCATAAAATAAAGGAAATAAGGAAAATTGGGAAAGAGGAAAAAGGAACGTGAAAAGCAGAGCAGAGGAGATGAGAGATTGGAAAGCTGATACGTGAAAGAGGAACAGAAGAGGAAGAGGGCTAATCAAGATCTTTGGCTAAGGTAAGGGGGGACTCTTCCAGTTAATATCTTTTATCGTATTATAGATAATAGGACTGATTTAGATGCATTGTTTGTGTCAATTGGTTATATGCTAGATTGGGGTTTTGGGATGATTTTGAGGGGAATTGTATGATTTGATGAATTATATGATTATATGATTGTTATGGTGATTAAATGATCCTCTTTGTGTGTTATATTTGTGTTATAACATGTATGTGGCTGATATGGTGGTAATTGAGGTTCATGACATAACTTGGGTTGGGTTTTGGGGATTTTGGGGTAAATCCCGTAATGCTGTCAATTGCGATGAAAGTTGTGACTTTTGCCAGTTCGCGCCGCGAAGGTAGGTGCGCGCCGCGAAGGCGTATTGATTTTCTCGTTCCGCGCCACGAACCTGTGTTTGCGCCGCGAAGGCGTGTTTTCTATTCGTTACGCGCTGCGGATTGTGGATGGCGCCGCGTGCTGTAGCGATAATTGTTTTTCTTTGAAAAATGTAAAAATGTGTAACTTTCAAACCGTAAGTCCGTTTTAGACGCCGTTTTGGACGTTGTTCCTTAAATTGAATGCTCTACCACATGAAATGAATAAAACAATAATAACTTGATTTTATTTTAAAAAGTATCATTTTCTTCAAATGTGGTTTATCCTGGTTTTGCATAGTTGATGAGGTGCAATGGTTGTGGTGTGCATAATTGAATATGTGCAATGATGTACGTTGTGATAATGTGGTTGCTTTTGTTAATTGTGGAAATGGGTGTTGTTCATGGTAAATATGGTTATCATGTGCTTTGATGAATGATGAGGTAAATACTCTGTCGTCGATGAGTTGCTTTGTTGTACTTGGTACACGATTGGGAGGGGTGTTATTGTTGTTGCACTATATGATGAATGATTTACCTGTTATGATGTTGTGGTTGTAATTGGTGTTTGTTATACATATATTGTTGATGTAAAATATGTATTTTATTATGGTTGAGAAATAGCATAACTGTGTATGGCTATTGATTATTGTGGTGGTTGATGATTATGACATTTGGTTGATTTATGTGGGTGATGAGCATGTTATGGTTGATATATGCATTCATAATCATTATGTGGCTGATCCTTGACGATAGTGGATCAGTGGTAGCTAATTCCCATTGTGTGGAATTAGTGAGTGGGTGTTGCTGTATCCTTGACGATGGTGGATCGGTGAGATGGGTTATCCCAGAATTTGGTACCACATGCATATAGTTGCATTTGCATTAGGCTACTTGTGTTATTATAACATGAATGGAAGATTGTCCAATGTTATAATATGTGATGATTGTGTAATGGTTATGATTTGTTTGGATGAATTATGGTGTTGTCTCTTGGTAATGTATTCTATTTGTTGTTGTGTGTTGATGAGTACTTCCTGACAATCTGAACATAATGAAATTGGATGAATAATGTGACTATGATGTGTTATTGTTTATGATTCGATAACATTTGTTAATTGTGAATGAGACTCACCCTTATTGTTGATATTTTCAGATTGAGGATAGCGGCTTTTGACTCAGTGAGGATTAGCTCTTGAGTTAGTTCGTTAGTATAGCGTCGGTGTCATGCTCTGATATTGTAACACTGGGGGAACGCTAGTTTAGAGTTGATGATGATACTCTAGAATGTTGTTATTGGAGTAATTTTGTGAGATATTGCATAGATGATGTTATGATTATCCGTTGATTAATGTTCCGCTGTGTAGAAACATGATTTTGTTAAATGGATGATTTGCCCCTAAGTGAAGCATGACAATTGATTTATGATAATTTGTTTTAAATTGAATTGTGACACCCTTTGCATGTTTACTCTGATTTAATTTTGTTAATTGCCGTGGGGTATTAGAGGGGTGTTACAATAGTGGTATCAGAGTAGGTCGGTCCGTCCGGCCAATTGTTGAGTCAGTTGAGTTGCGCGATTCCTTGGTACGCGACATGTGAGTGAATCACCGTCGGTACTTGGTTGTTTGTTGCAGATGTTGGATTGAAACAAGTGGGGGAGAAGCTTCGCTTCTCGGTTATGTTTCAGTTGTAAGATGATTGATTCAGTCGGCTGTTGTTGGCAACAGTGCAAGCATTGTTGGAGTTGTTGTTTTCCGAATCGAAGGTGACTTGGAATTAAGACTTGGTTGGTAATTAAGTTGGAGCATCTTGAAGGAGGATGATTATATGCAGTTGATGATTATTTGTAGGAGAGGAAAATTAGAAAGTTGCAATGTATCAGCTCTGCTGGTGTGCTGCGAAGTTGTCAGTTGTGTAGCCTTATACCTCGGAAGAGATTCAGCTGCAAGTTGCAAAGAGGATTGATGTTGTAATGTTTCAGAAATCGCACTTCGGCGATAGGATGTGTTGCTCAAGTCATAAGAATGTTTGGATGTGGAGAGATACGATAAGGGGCTATTTGGAATGTGATAGAGTTGAAGAGAATGAGTTTTGGAGAGAGATTTTCGTAAGCAAAACGCAGGAAAATTGCTGAATAGCTGCGGAACTTCGAAAATTCATAATTGGAGTTCTGGACATCCGAATTGAGTTCCGTTTGAAGCGTCGGAAAGCTAACGAGATGAACTTTGTTATAAAAATGGTGCAGCAGCTGTAACATAATTAATTGTGACCGGATGACGTTGGAAGGAGGCGAAGTTACGATTACTCTTGTTCTTATAACTAGACTTGTTTATTGGTACTGCACGGGATGTCAGTGTCAGTGTTGAATGGATCGAAGGAATAATTAGAAGGTTTGTTGAGGAGTAATTTTAAGAATTGAATTTACCAATTGAGGAGTTTTGGATATATCGTATAGAGTGTCGCTGCAGGATGTCAGTGTTGCATTTTCGGGCAATGATTGGAAAATTCATATCTTGAGTTTCGAGTGTCGGATTAATGTGCCGTTTGAACCTATGAAGAGGAGAGATTATGTTCTACATTATGGGAGAGTTATAAATACAGTAGAGGTGATCCTATGAGAAGATATTCTGAATTCAGTTAAGGAAGCGTGAAATTTGTTGAATAGGAATGCCTACTACCGTGATTATTCGAAACGAAGTTGAGTAAGACATGTTGTTGATGAATAAGTCGATGAGATATTCAGTAATAAAGATGATTTGAGTACCGATGGATTTTAGTGAGGATTGAATTAGTAGCAAAGATGGAATAAACTTTAGAACTCTTGGAATCGTATTTGTGATGGCAAAGTGACGATAAGTATAAAGGAAGAATTTTAGAGGATTTCTGACACCTATTGAATGTGAGGAAGACTTGTTGAGATTTCGAGTGGAATGATATTGGGATGTGAAAGACGTCACAGGATTGGGAGTAAAACCACGAGTTATGAATGTTGTCTTGGTCTTGCAGGTTAATTGTATTGTTTAAGATTCAAAGTGTTTTGTGATTATAAGAGTTGAAGTATCTCTTTGATCAGAAAGGGCTTAATATGAGACAGTAGAGATGATTAGAGTATATTTTTTTTAGGAGTAGGATTTTGGCTTGAATTACCATCCTAATGAGGAAAATGTTGTGCTATTGTGCTGCGTAAGAAGTCTTAAAAATGTCGGTGCTAATGGTGAATGGGTTGGATTTAATTGGACAATTTTGAGACTTGAGTTGGTATGTGAAGTCACTTCTAATAGTGTTAGCTTGGGTATGCTAAAGATGACTAGTGGTATTCTTGACGAGATTAGAAAGGGTCAGGAAGATGACGTAGAGTTGATCGATAGGTTGACTTCGAATTACCAAGGTAAAGGCGGTGAATTCAGAATCGACGAGAACGTGTAATGAGGTTGAGTGATTGGATTTGTGTAACTGATGTTTTGAGCTTCGGAAAAATATTCTAGAAGAAGGACACTATAGTGAATTATTGGACTATGACGATGTTAATGAGTTTTGGTGCAAACTCGGAAAGGGACACTATTATGTAGTAACGACGGTTTATGCTTAAATATGATTTTCAACTAATATTGACAAATTTAGGACTTGATCACCCTAAATCTCTTGTTGGTAGTATATGGGATCATATAGAAGAGATAAGCTTGTTTTGTTACCTTAATGGTATAAGATGTGATGAATGCGAAGCCGTGGGAATAATCGCTCACTATGTTGTGTGAATTTATGAAGAAATGAATACGAAAGAGTGCAACATGGTGGATGTAAGGATGTCGTGTCGAAGAATTATAACTCTTTTGAATAATTGTCCAGATGATGAATATGTTATTACGGTTGTACGTAGTTAACGAGTATGTATTCGGCGAAATTAAAACGAAGAGTTGATACTATATGATGCTGTAATAATTTTGTGTTGTTATTAAGGTGATATTGTAGATTCCAGATATAATGAGTAATTACACTCTATGAAGGACGAAGTGGATTTAATTCTTAAAGAAGAGTGGGATTCAGTTTGAGCTATTATGAAAGCAATGGTATATCGAGACTGATTTGTGTGATTATAACTACTTGTGCGTACTTGTTCTGATGGTTAGGATGTTTAAATAGATGTAGTAACTCAGGAATTTGTTTTTGAGTGCGAGTAAGTATTACTGAGTGGTAAATTGGTACCTTGAATGATGAAGAATGATTCTTGAACGAATGAGTAAAGAGAGTCGGAATCGGGTAAAACTCAGAAATCTATTTGGTATAGATGATTGTGATGAGTAGTCAGAGTAGTGCGGAAAAAGCGGAATGTAACGTGTTGGATAATTGATGGTGTGACTTAAGAGGAGTCAGATAATTGAAATTCAATGGTATAGGAATATGAGTATTGAGTTTCTTGAAGGAAGCGGTTGGTGAAAAGTGTAAGTATTATTTTATCGCTCAGATGGAAGAGTATGTCTGAGGTTGGTATGTTGGTAGATGGTATGCATTACTGCAGTGTTGATCAGTGTGATCATACTATAGATTGTGTAATTGTATTACTCGGCTGTTGAGCGTATTGTATAGGTTGTACCTCAATGTTCTGTTGTTGTTAACCTTTTGGAGTGGTATACTTTTGGATAGTCAAATGCGACGTAAGAACTGGGATTTGAATGTATGAAACATGTTTCCTGTTGGTTACGTCAGATGGATTTTGAGGATTGACCGATGGTAATGTTAAGTGGGAGCTGGAGAGTCAGGTGGAGGACTCTTATACGAGTCGGTTACTTGAGGTATGTTTTCGAGGACGAAAACTCTTTTAGTGGGGGAGAGTTGTAACACCCCATATTTTCTAATTTTAATTTAATCGGAAATTAAATTATTATTTAGAATTATTTGGTATTTTGTTGAATTATTGGAGAATTATGGATTAAGGGCCATTGGGCTGGAATGGTGAGATTAGTAGTATGGGGGTGCTAAGTGAGTAAGCCCATTACTAATTATTTTATGTTTTCATAAAATAAAGGAAATAAGGAAAATTGGGAAAGAGGAAAAAGGAACGTGAAAAGCAGAGCAGAGGAGATGAGAGATTGGAAAGCTGATACGTGAAAGAGGAACAGAAGAGGAAGAGGGCTAATCAAGATCTTTGGCTAAGGTAAGGGGGGACTCTTCCAGTTAATATCTTTTATCGTATTATAGATAATAGGACTGATTTAGATGCATTGTTTGTGTCAATTGGTTATATGCTAGATTGGGGTTTTGGGATGATTTTGAGGGGAATTGTATGATTTGATGAATTATATGATTATATGATTGTTATCGTGATTAGATGATCCTCTTTGTGTGTTATATTTGTGTTATAACATGTATGTGGCTGATATGGTGGTAATTGAGGTTCATGACATAACTTGGGTTGGGTTTTGGGGATTTTGGGGTAAATCCCGTAATGCTGTCAATTGCGATGAAAGTTGTGACTTTTGCCAGTTCGCGCCGCGAAGGTAGGTGCGCGCCGCGAAGGCGTAGTGATTTTCACGTTCCGCGCCACGAACCTGTGTTTGCGCCGCGAAGGCGTGTTTTCTATTCGTTACGCGCTGCGGACTGTGGATGGCGCCGCGTGCTGTAGCGATAATTGTTTTCTTGGAAAAATGTAAAGATGTGTAACTTTCAAACCGTAAGTCCGTTTTAGACGCCGTTTTGGACGTTGTTCCTTAAATTGAATGCTCTACCACATGAAATGAATAAAACAATAATAACTTGATTTTATTTTAAAAAGTATCATTTTCTTCAAATGTGGTTTATCCTAGTTTTGCATAGTTGATGAGGTGCAATGGTTGTGGCGTGCATAATTGAATATGTGCAATGATATACGTTGTGATAATGTGGTTGCTTCTGTTAATTGTGCAAATGGGTGTTGTTCATGGTAAATATGGTTATCGTGTGTTTTGATGAATGATGAGGTAAATACTCTGTCGTCGATGAGTTGTTTTGTTGTACTTGGTACACGATTGGGAGGGGTGTTATTGTTGTTGCACTGTATGATGAATGATTAACCTGTTATGATGTTGTAGTTGTAATTGGTGTTTGTTATACATATATTGTTGATGTAAAATATGTATTTTATTATGGTTGAGAAATAGCATAACTGTGTATGGCTATTGATTATTGTGGTGGTTGATGATTATGACATTTGGTTGATTTATGTGGGTGATGAGCATGTTATGGTTGATACATGCATTCATAATCATTATGTGGCTGATCCTTGACGATGGTGGATCAGTGGTAGCTAATTCCCATTGTGTGGAATTAGTGAGTGGGTGTTGCCGTATCCTTGACGATGGTGGATCGGTGAGATGGGTTATCCCAGAATTTGGTACCACATGCATATAGTTGCATTTGCATTAGGCTACATGTGTTATTATAACATGAATGGAAGATTGTCCAATGTTATAATATGTGATGATTGTGTAATGGTTATGATTTGTTTGGATGAATTATGGTGTTGTCTCTTGGTAATGTATTCTATTTGTTGTTGTGTGTTGATGAGTACTTCCTGACAATCTGAACATAATGAAATTGGATGAATAATGTGACTATGATGTGTTATTGTTTATGATTCGATAACATTTGTTAATTGTGAATGAGACTCACCCTTATTGTTGATATTTTCAGATTGAGGATAGCGGCTTTTGACTCGGTGAGGATTAGCTCTTGAGTTAGTTCGTTAGTATAGCGTCGGTGTCATGCTCTGATATTGTAACACTGGGGGAACGCTAGTTTAGAGTTGATGATGATACTCTAGAATGTTGTTATTGGAGTAATTTTGTGAGATATTGCATAGATGATGTTATGCTTATCCGTTGATTAATGTTCCGCTGTGTAGAAACATGATTTTGTTAAATGGATGATTTGCCCCTAAGTGAAGCATGACAATTGATTTATGATAATTTGTTTTAAATTGAATTGTGACACCCTTTGCATGTTTACTCTGATTTAATTTTGTTAATTGCCGTGGGGTATTAGAGGGGTGTTACATGATACGCCGAACTCAAACGCAAATTAGTTCCCAAAGCACTTTGCAAACCTTTCCAAAATCTAGAATTAAACCTTGGATCTCTATCAGAAACAATACTCGACGGAATACCATGCAAACACACAATCTTCTCAATATACAACTTAGTAAGTCTCTCCATCGAATAATCCATCCTCATCGGAATAAAATAAGCACACTTTGTCAATCTATCCACAATGAACCAAATCGCTTCACAATTACTCGACATTCTCGGCAAACCCGAAACAAAATCCATAGAAATATTATCCCACTTCCACTCGGGAATAGATAATGATTGCATCAAACCAGACGGCTTTTGATGTTCAGTCTTTGAATTTTGACAAGTCAAACATGAATAAATAAACTCTGTTATATCTTTCTTCATACCTTGCCACCAAAATAATTTCCTCAAATCTTGATACATTTTAGTAGCACCGGGATGAATACTCAAACCACTTCTACGCTCTTCCTCAAAAATCCTCTTTCTCAAATCTGCAACATCCTAAATACAAAATCGATCACGACATCTCGAAAACACCATTCTTATCAATTCGAAAATCACCACCTTTATCTTGATTAATCGATGTCATAATGTCAACCAATCTCAAATCTGATTTCTGACACTCCCTAATCTCATCAAGGATACCACAAGTAAGCTTCAACATACCAAGCTTAACACACGAAGACGTTGCTTCACAAACCAAACTCAAATCTCGAAATTTTTCCAACAATTCCAACTCTTGAATCATCAACATCGATATATGCAATGATTTCCTACTCAATGCATCGGCTACAACATTCGTTTTTCCAGGATGGTAGTTCAAACCAAAATCATAATCCTTTAAGAATTCCAACCATCTTCTTTGCCTCATATTCAACTCCTTCTGATTCAACAAATAGTTTAAACTCTGGTGATCACTATACACATCAAATCTCGATCCAAAAAGATAATGCCCCCAAAGTTCCAAAACAAACACAACGGCGGCCAATTCTAAATCATGTGTCGGATAATTCCTCTCATGAACTTTAAGTTGCCTTGAAGCATAAGCTACCACTTGCCTTTTTTGCATCAAAACACCTCCCAAACCCAACAAAGAAGCATCACAATATACCACAAACGGTTCTAACGGATCTGGCAAAATCAAAATAGGAGCCGTAGTGAACCTTCTCTTAAGCTCTTGAAAATTCACTTCACATTGCAAAGTCCAAATGAAAGCTTGACCCTTCCTAGTCAATTGCGTCAACGGCAAAGATAATTTAGAAAATCCCTCAATGAACTTCATGTAATAACCAGCCAAACCAAGAAAACTTTTAGTCTCAGAAACAAACTTAAGAGCTTCCCATTGAGATACAGCCTCAATTTTCGAAGGATCCACAGAAATACCTCCGCTCGAAATCACATGGCCAAGAAAACTCACTTCCTTCAACCAAAATTCACACTTCGAAAGCTTAGCAAACAACTTCTTCTCTTTCAACACCGATAACAAAATTCTCAAATGCTCAGCATGATCATATTCACTCTTAGAATAGATCAAAATATCATCAATGAACACAACCACAAACTTATCAAGATAGTTGTAACGCCCCGAATATAATTAAATTGGTTAATTAAATTATTAAAGGATTTAAATATTGAATTTAGTCGAATTTGGATGGTCGGTATTATTTTAAGAGGCGTATTTGGATTTATTAAGTTAAAGTCGAATTTAGTCGGATGTCGGAAAAATAATATTAAGAATAATATTATTTATTTATTGAGATGTTTATTCAAATTTTCGCATTTTGGGATGATTTAGTCGGTATTAGTTCGGGATAGCGGATTGATATTTAATCGAAGATTTTAATATTTTTAGTATTAAAAATATTAATGAGTTAATGTTTAGCGTTTTGGGAATTTTCCGAGTAATTAAGATTAGACCGGAAATATGAGATATTGAGTATTAAATCGGTATATGAAAATAATCGAATTTTATTTTAATGGTATTTAAGTGGAAGTATTATTTTTATATTAAGTGTAGAAATTAATTTGGGCTTATATTATGGTATCTTTTAGTATTAAGGGTGTATTTCTATTAGGCCCATTATGTGGTGGTTACTCAGTGGTAGAATCATTTTGTCATATTGGAAAAATAGAAGATGAAGCTAGTAGAGTTAACCGAGAAAGAGAAAGGAAAAGGGAGGCTAGGGTTGTGAAGAGGAGAAGAATGAGGCCTAAACTGTTGCTCTCAATTGTCATTTCCCCCCAATTTTCCATTGATTTTCCTTAGAGCTACACTTAATCCAAGGTAAGGGGGACTCTTTTTACCTAAATGGGGACATGATGAATTTTATGTGGGTTTAGGGTATAGATTAGTCATTGTGCGGTGTTAATTTTATTTGATGTTGCTGTTTTATTTTGTTGTTGTGCGTTATGTTAGAATTAGACTCTCAAACCTTTGAGTAATTCCTTATCGTTAAAGATGACAATGAAGAAAAATAAGAACAAAAGTAGGATTAGGGTTTGCGGAAATTAAAAGAGAAGAAGAGAGCATTTTCTGCAGAGTTTCTCTCTGCCCACAAACTGTGGAAATACTGTTATTCACTTGCAACTGCAACTTCTGTGAATACAAATTATTGACTTGACTACAAAGAATGAGGGTTACTCCCTATTTATAGATTTAGGTTAGCTTTCTCCCTAAGCCAAAGCCCAAAAACTATAAAAGCCCAAAATACCTATTTTGGAACTAAATCAAATCTAATTTATTTTAAATCTAAATCAAATCTATCTAGATTTAAAACAAACTTATGTGTAACAAACTGTTACTCATTATTTGTGTAACAAACTGTTACACACTTCGACACACCTTGTGTTCGAGTAACAACCTGCCTCGACACAAGGAATTACAAATTAACACACCACCTAATTCATTGTGTCTAAGCTATCCACATTCATCATAGCTCTTAGTCTTCTGAATATTTAGACCAGCACTCCCTTCGTCATGATATCTGCAATCTGATTCTCAGTTCTGCAGTGTTCCAAATTCATCTTCCCTTTAGCTACCTGCTCTCGAAGATAATGGAACCTCATTTCAATGTGCTTGCTTCGACCATGTGCTATCGGGTTCTTTGCCAGATTGATAGCTGACATGTTGTCGATCTTCATGGTAATTGCTCCATGATCTTTACCTGTTATCTCTTCGACCAAGTTCACCATCCACGTTGCTTGACATGCACAAAGAGAAGCAACTATGTACTCTGCTTCGCATGATGATAATGCCACTACTGGTTCCTTTCTCGAACTCCAAGCAACTGGTGCACCACCTAGCATAAACACATAACCAGCTGTGGATTTTCGATCCTCAACATCACTAAACCAATTCGAGTCGGTGTAATCCACTAATTTGCATTCTTTTCCTTTATCAGCTGCAGGAAACAGAATGCCATAGTCGAGAGTTCCTCAAACTCTTCGCCGCTGCTAGGTGCGATACGTTTGGCTTATGCATGAATCTACTTATCATACCTACACTGTATGCTAAGTCAGGCCTTGTGTGACAAAGGTATCTCAATGACCCAATAAGTCTTCTGTATTGGGTTGGGTCGACATCCTCTTCATCTGGGTTCTTCGACAGTTGCAATCTTGTTTCAGCAGGTGTCGAAGTCGAATTGCATTCTTCCATATCAAATCTCCTGAGAATTTCACTTGCATATCTTCTTTGATGCATCATCAAGCCTCTACTACTCTTGTAGAATTCGATGCCAAGGAAGTATGAAAATTCTCCCAAATTCGACATTTCGAATTCCTTGCTGAGATCACCTTTGAAGAATTCGATCTCTTTCTTGCAGCTACCTGTTATTAACAAGTCATCGACATAGAGACATAATATAAGCAAATCACTCTTGCTTCTTCTTACATATACCCCATGTTCAGTTGTGCATTTCACAAATTCTTTCTCCCTTAGGAAGCTGTCGATCTTCTTATTCCAAGCTCTTGGAGCTTGCTTTAGTCCATACAGAGCTTTATGCAGTCTGTACACTTTTCTCTCTTCACCATGTTTCACAAACCCAACTGGTTGTGCAACATAGACTTCTTGGTCTAAGAGTCCATTCAGGAATGCACATTTAACGTCCATCTGACACATGTGCCAATTGTTCATGTTCGCCAGACCAACAACCAACCTGATCGTTTCGATCCTGGCAACAGGTGCAAAGACCTCATCAAAGTCAATTCCTTCCTTCTGAAGAAATCCTTTTGCCACAAGCCTTGCCTTGTGTCGAGTCACTTCACCTTTGGGATTACACTTTTTTAGACGCTAGGCTTAAGGATCTAGAGGGGGTGAATAAATGCCTCAGAATTTTTTGGACTTATCTCAAACTTAGGCAAAAGCGTTTCGGGATCGACTCGCGTCTATTCCGAACCACTATTGAAAGAATCGGATATGTGATTAAACCACGAAATAGTTAAGAGTTAACGATGAAAAAACCACTTAGAGAATCAATCAGTTAAGCTAATGTAAATCGTTTAACTACTTGCTTGATTAAATTTGTTTGCAATGAATTGATAATGGTTGAAGCAATATATCAAACACTTGGTAATAATGTCCAAATTGATTATGATTCAATGTGTGGTGACTTGTGATGTTTATGCAGAATCTTATCACACAAGTTTAACACTTGAACCTTTGATCAATTTGCAATTATGACCAGAATTAAGCGAAACGTAAAGGAAAAGATAAAAGCGATAAGAACACGATATTTGTTCAGGCAGTTCGCCGATCGTCCTCGCTACGACTACATCTGCCCCTAATTTCAAACGGGAATTGGGATGTCTTTCATTATGATTGAAAACAGTTTATACAAAGAAGATAACAAAGCGATAACGATAAACCAAATATGTTGATCCTTTGAATCTTCTTCCCCTTGATCTTGAGCCAGATCAAGTATCTTCCAAGAGCTTCACTTTGATTCCCTTTCTGCAGTGATTTGAATTGCTCGGACCCTTGTTCTTCAATCTTCACACTCAGCTGAATCTTTGATGAAGCGTCTTGATAAAAACCCCCAAAATTCACCAATCTTGGAGGATAAAATCCGCAGATTTTATTCACCAAAAACCTCACAAATCTTCACCCACTAGGAATCTTCAATTCCGTTCCATGGACGTTATCGATCTTGATCGCAAACCCTCAACGCAAAAATGATTGAGTGTAGTTGTGTTGGAGTTAAGAAGAAGAACGAAGATGAGAAGCCTTTGTGTATCTTTCAATTGTTGGTGTTGAAAATGAATAATTAACATAAAAAGATATATATAGGAGCTGGCATGTTGGTTCAGAACAAACATACAATTTGGCAATTTTTGAGGAGATAGGTTGACCTCCTTGATTGCTTAGGTCGACCTAAATGGAGTATATTGAGCCAATTTGTAATTGTTGCCAGTTGGGTCGACCTGTTGGGAGCCTAGGTCGACCTAAAATCAGTTAAAACACATTCTTGAGACTTTGCTTCAATTTAGGTCAACCTAGGAGCGTGGGTGAGTCGACCTAACAGAGACATGCTGTTATTGCTTCACTTTGAGTCGACCTGATGATGAGCTAGGTCGACCTAACAAAGACATACTTTGTTTGCTTCAGTTTGAGTCAACCTGATGATGAGCTAGGTCAACCTAACAGATGCAAAGATAGCCAAAACTTGCTTTTCTTTGAGTCATTCACTTGTGCTTTTGTATTTGTTCACTTATGATGTTTGCCATGAATCAAAAACTCCTTGGTGAGTGTAAGCTTGTACTTACAAACTCCCCCTTTTTGATGATGGCAAACATTTGATTGAATGACGAAAGCTCCCCCGTACTCTCAACTCATATCTTGTATGTGTAAGCTCCCCCGTACTAAGCTCCCCCGTACTCTCAATTCATCTCCCCCTTTGACAACATCAAAAGATAGAAAACAGGAGAATAGTAGAAGAGAATAACAAAATAATCTAAATAAAACAATGTCTTACATAACATAATAGTAGAGCAGTAGAACAGAATATCAAACATATGTAAAGGTACACACCAAGCTGAAGTTCAAGTAATAAAAGTAAACAAAAAAACATAGTAGAAATGAAATGCAATGCAATGATATGAGCTAATGAGATGCAATGCTTGCTAATGTCTGCCCCGTCTTCCTCGTCCTCTTTGGAAACCTTGAGGTCGATCCTCTTCAACTTGTTCCAGCAGGTCATGGACGGCTGTGTTGAGAATGTTGAAGCGTTGGCTCAGACTAGCGTGTCGATTGGTTGTTGTTTCTTCAAAACGGATCTGTCGTGCAATCATGTTGGAGGCAAAGGTTTCAAAATCGCTTTTGTGCTCTTGAGCCAAGCGATGAAGATTTGCATATTGGAGTTGTTGTTCATTATAACGATCTTGTTGAAGTTGTTGCATATTCTGAATTTGGAGCTGTTGTGCTTCAAAGTTTTATTGTTGGCGAAGTTGCATGTTCTCTAGCATAGCAATGATGTTGGATTGATCCGGCTGAGGTGGGGCGGTGTATCCCCAAGGGATTTCCTCATCTTGAGGAGGAACATATTGCCAATTTGAATCCCTATCATGAGGAACATCTTCCATGATGTGATCATCATCATTTGGCATGTCAATATCATGGTCTTCCTCTTCATGACCTCCAAGGTGACCAAATTCTGCAGGATCATCATAATTGTAGATAACTTTCCCGGTTCCCTTTTGGATGAGATAGTAAGTTTGCCTATCTGGATCCCAGTGATAGCCCGTGAGGGTCAAGGTTGTCTGAGAGAAGTCTTGAGACTGTTTGAACCTAATGTAAGACAATCCATCAAGTTTTATACCAAAATGGTTCACAATTGTCTGAATGATTGATCCATAGCATAGAGCAGTGGTTTTCTGCTTTACTTCATAAAACTTGGTGGCGAGAAAATTTGGCCAGTTCACACGGGTTCTGTTTTGAAGTAGATACATTAACAGAATTTCATTTCGTTCAACTCTAGAGTATCCTCCTTCTCGTGGTCTAATGATTCTGGAGATGATCCAATTTAAGAGCCTAGGATCTCTCTTCAATTGCCCTGCTGTAATTGTTTCATTTGGTTTGTCCATAATGGAAGAGTCTTTGAGAATTGATCTCATGTAGGCCAAGTGATCATAGTTAGCCGGAACCTCACCGTCTTCTATACAGAGTTCATCTCTCACAAGTATAAGGCCAAAGATGTTGACCCAAACCCCTTTGTCAACAAGGTGTGCTCGAGACCCCATTTTAAACCTGAAGCAACAACCTTCCCCCTTTTGTAACCCAGCATAGAAATCCCTAACGGTATTCTCACAGTAAGGAGTGTCACATTCCAATAGTGGATGGATATTTTGATGCCTAATCAAATTAGTAACTTCGGGTATATGCATACAGTCGGCTACCTTAGGGTTATAAATATATTGCTTGATAATTTTCCGTTTCATCTGCCATTTTTCAAAATTTTCTCTACAATCGGAATGAACGAGAGCTAGAGCACTTACCATTTGAGAGGATGATCCGGATGCAATTTCCTTCCCTTTTCTGGATTTTGGGGCCATGAGAGGATGATTTGTGTGAAAGTGATGAGAATTGGGGGATGATTTGATCTTGGAGGATTAGGGTTAGCCGTAGACAAAGCTTTTGAGTATGAACAAGAATGAAAATGTATGCATATGTATGTAAAAGAGTGGGTCGGGTCGACCTAAAGGCCCAATTTTGACATTTATGTCTCAGTAGGTCGACCTAAACTAAGGCTGCGTCGACCTAGCAGAAGCAAGAAAAAAAAACTTCAGAATAGGTCGACCTAAAACATGGATAGGTCGACGTAGCTGGAAGTTGTTTTGTTAATTTTAAAAAATGCTTCAACAGGTCGACTCAGATGCATAGGAGGTCGACCTAAAATGCTTAAAATGCTTGAAATTGCAATGGAGAGACTTATGAATGTTAGATGTATGCTTATTCTACTATTTGTATACCCAAACATGATATATTATGAGTAATGATGAACAACATATACATGTAAATGAGATATGTGGAGAAGCATACATGAAGTCACTATAAACATGTTAATTGATAACATATTATAGTATCAATAATATTTTTGGAAGTGAACAACAAACATGTTACCATTTTCTCAACTCGCAGATATCTTGTCATCTATGTCAATGTAGCACGATCCTTGATTGATTTCGTACTACCTTCATGCTAAGAGAAGTATTAGCTTGAACATAATCAAAGTATAGGGTTAAAAATAATTAAAATAAACAAAAGAAGGAACATGCTTAGCTCAAATTAGAGATATCTAATATCCTTAATTCTCTTCGAATGTTGAAGAATGGCTTGGTTGCAAGAGGTTTGGTAAAGATATCAGCTAGTTGTTTCTTGCTCTCTACATGTTCAAACATTACTTCTCCTTTTTTTACATGATCTCTTAGGAAGTGATGCCTTATTTCGATATGCTTGGTTCGTGAGTGTAGAACAGGATTTTTGCTTAAGTTTATGGCGCTTGTGTTGTCGCACATGATAGGTATTCGATCAAGCTTAATACCAAAGTCAATGAGCTGCTGCTTGAGCGATAATATCTGAGCACAGCAGCTTCCGGCAGCTACATATTCTGCCTCAGCTGTAGATAATGCAACTGATACTTGTTTCTTGTTGTGCCAACTTATCAATGAATTTGAGAATAGATGACATGTCCCACTGGTGCTCTTTCTGTCAGATTTGCATCCAGCAAAGTCGGAGTCGGAGTATCCCACCAAATAGCATTCATTTCCCTTGGGATACCATAAGCCATATGTAGTAGTTCCACGGAGATATCGTAGAATTCATTTTACAGCTTTTAGGTGTGATTCCTTTGGGCATGACTGGTATCTTGCGCACATGCATACACTAAACATAATGTCTGGTCTTGAAGCTGTGAGGTACAATAGTGAGCCTATCATACCTCGGTACAATTTCACATCAACTTCTTTACCTTTTTCATCCCTGTCTAGGTTGCCATTGGTTGCCATAGGTGTGTCAATCTCCTTTGCCTCACTCATTCCAAATCTCTTAAGCAACTCCATGCAATATTTGGTTTGACTAACGAAGGTTCCTTGACTAAGTTGCTTGATTTGTAGACCAAGGAAGAAGTTCAATTCTCCCATGAGGCTCATCTCAAATTCACTCTGCATAAGCTTAGAAAATTCTTTGACAAGTTTTGCATTAGTCGACCCAAATATAATATTATCTACATAGACTTGAACCAAAAGTATATCTTTATCTTTTATTTTAATGAAGAATGTAGTGTCAACTTTACCCCTAAAATATCCTTAACTAAGTAGAAATTTGCTTAAACGTTCATACCAAGCCCTAGGAGCTTGTTTAAGACCGTATAAAGCACGTTTCAACTTATAAGCATGGGTTGGATACTTGTAATTTTCAAAACCGGGTGGTTGAGCTACATACACCTCTTCATTAATGTAGCCATTTAGAAAGGCACTCTTAACATCCATTTGAAAGAGCTTAAAGTCTTTTGAGCAAGCATAAGCAAGTAAGAGACGAATAGCCTCGAGACGTGCTACGGGAGCGTACGTCTCTTCATAATCAATACCTTCCTCTTGATTGTAGCCTTGAGCTACTAATCTATCTTTGTTTCTAGTAATAACTCCGTTTTCATCAAGTTTGTTACGAAAAACCCATCTAGTACCGATCACTTGATGTTCTCCCGGATGAGGCACAAGGTCCCAAACATCATTCCGTTTAAATTGGTTTAATTCTTCTTGCATGACCATTAGCCAATGCTCATCAAGTAATGCGTCCTTAGCGTTTTTCGGCTCAACTTGTGAAACAAAAGCAAAATGATGACAAAAGTTACTTATCTTGGAGCGTGTTGTAACGCCCTTTGAGATGTCCCCTATTATGTTGTTGATTGGATGATCTTTTACGTTTGTCCAGGCCTTAGGAAGATCTTCGTTGTTTGAGATGCTCTCTTTTTCAACAATATCATGAGACTCATCTTTCTCTTTCTTAGCATCTTCCTTTGCAACACTTTCACTTTCGTCTTCCTTATCTTTGACAATGTCTTCAGTAGATGGGCCTGCACTATCAAAAGATATACCTTTCTCGACACATTTTGCATAAGATTCATCAAAGGACACATGAACTGACTCTTCAACTATAAGTAACCTTTTGTTGTAAATCCTATATGCTTTACTAGATTGGGAGTAACCAAGAAAGATGCCTTCATCAGCTTTAGCATCGAATTTTCCAAGGTTATCCTTACCGTTATTTAACACAAAACATTTGCAACCGAATACGTGGAGATGTGACACATTTGGTTTTCTACCCTTTAATAATTCATATGGTGTTTTGTTTAGTATAGGACGTATTAGTATCCTATTCAAAACATCACATGCGGTGCTAATAGCATCAGCCCAGAAATATTTAGGTAGACTACCCTCATTGAGTATTGTTCTTGCCAACTCCTCTAGAACACGATTTTTGCGTTCAACCACTCCGTTTTGTTGTGGTGTTCTATGAGCTGAAAAGTTATGTTCAATTCCATGTTTATCACAGTATTTTTCAAAAAGATAATTTTCAAATTCTCCACCGTGATCACTACGGATTGCAACTATCTTAGTGTTCATTTTGTTTTGACATAACCTTGCAAATTGAGTAAAGGCTGGAAAAGTTTGATCCTTACTAGGTAGGAAGATTGTCCAACAAAATCTAGAGTAATCATCAACAATGACAAAACCATAGATGTTTCCACCTATGCTTTTAGTCCTTGAAGGGCCAAAGAAATCCATGTGAAGAAGCTCAAGGGGACGTGATGTTGAAACCACGTTCTTTGATTTAAAAGAATTTTTAGTTTGCTTCCCCTTTTGACATGCATCACATAGATGATCCTTTGAAAACTTTATTTTTGGTAAACCGATTACTAAGTCTTTTGTGACAACCTTATTTAGTAAGTCAAAATTTATGAGGGCAAGGCGTCTATGCTAAAATTTATGTGGGCACTTGACTTAGATACTTCGTCCAAATTTAGCATATAGATGTTGTTTACTCTTTTGCCATTAAACATAATGTCTCTTTTCTTAGTATGTTCTATTGTGCAGCCAGAATTTTTTAAAGGTTACTTTGAAGTCTTTATCGCACAATTGACTAATACTTAAGAGATTATGTTTAAGACCTTCTACTAGTAACACGTCAGTTATAGTTGTGGTAGAAGGGTTACCTACACTTCCTTTACCAAGTATAGCTCCCTTATTGTTATCTCCATAGGTGACATATCCCTTTTTCTTTGCGTGGAACTCAACAAAAAGTGATATGTCTCCCGTCATGTGTCTTGAACATCCGCTATCAAGGAACCACAACCTTTCGGCAATGTCAAGACACTTTTCCTGCAAAATTAATTTAGAGTGGAAGGTCCCCAATTTTCATTGGGTCCTTGGTAGTGAGTACATAAATTGTTGCACTTATGCAACCATTGAAATACTCCTTTAGGAACTAAAATCCTCCTAAATTTGCATTTTTCAATGGTATGACCCTTTTTGCAACAATAGTGACAAGTAATATGATGAGAGTATGATGTTTTTCTAGTTGATTCTTTTGGCACAAAAGTGTATTTACTATATAAAGGAGTATACGATCTTTTGAACTTATTTGGATCAACCGCAAAAGTCACTTTTGGTTGTAGAGCTTTATCTAATTTGGCCTTTAGATCTCTTACTTCTTTTTGCCAAATATGACATGTCTCACAACCAAACCATGATGTAGGATCTTCCTCAATTTTATCCTTTTGAATATCTAGCATCGATTGTTTTAAAGCTTCCATATCCTTTTCGGTTTTCTCAACTTTTGATTCAAGATATGAAAAAAATTTCTTATTTGAGGCCAAAAGTTTGAAAGCTTCAATTGCATCTCTATGTAGTTCTTAAAAAGCTAATTTTAATTGAGAATGAGATACCTAATCTATAAGTTCGGGTTTAAGATGACTTACACGTTTCTTTTTCCTATGTTGATGAGCCATAAGACATAAGTTTGCTGATTCTTCTTCATCACTTGATGATTCTTCACTAGATGAATCACTTTCCCATGCTATGTAGCCTCTTCTAGGCTTGTTATGACTTTTGCTTTGATTCTTCTCTTTCTCCTTCTTAAGGTATGGACAATCCGGTTTGTAGTGACCAACTTTACCACAATTGAAACAAGGACCTTTGGATTTTCCTTTGTTATTCTCATCTTGTTTGTACTTGTTGAATTGCTTCCTATAGTTGATCAAGCTTTTGTCGGATTGTTTTGCTCCATTTTTCTTTATGTATTTGTTGTACCTTCGCACAAACAGTCCCATTTCCTCATCATCCGAGTCTTCCTCATCACTAGTATCACTATCCTCTTGCTCTTGCTTTGAGGTCTTGAAGCTTGAAGCCTTTAGAGCTATTGACTTCTTCTCTACCTCTTTCTCCATGTTCTTTTCTTTCTTTGCCCTTTTCTCATGCATGTCAAGGCATTTAAGATGTTGCTCATGTTCTTCAAGTTTACCAAAGAGAGTGGTGATGACTAAGGTATTTAGATCATTTGCTTCCTTTATGGCTGTAACCTTGGGTTGCCCTTCCCTGTTTAAACACCTTAAGATTTTGTTAGTAGCAATAGCATTGGAAACAGGTCTATCAAGAGAGTTCAAACGATTTTTAAGATGCACGAATCTCTTTTGCATGTTTTCGATGGATTCACCATCTTCCATGTGAAAGAGTTCGAACTCTTGAGTTAACGTATTGATTCTAGCTAGTTTGACATCATCCGTGCCCTCATGGGCAACTTGCGATGTGTCCCACATAGCTTTAGCGGATCTACAATAGGAAACACGATAGTATTCATCAACTCCTAGAGCTGATATTAGAATGTTTCTCGCTTTCCAATCGTATCCATATCTCTTTTCATCTTTAGCATCCCAAGTATTTTCTGGTTTAGGGACAACAACACCAGCTGCATTTGTCATGGTAATTTGAAAGGGACCATTAACAATTGCTGTCCAAATGTTCCTATCAATTGCATTGATATGAACGCACATACAATCCTTCCAATAGCCATAGTTTTCACCGTTGAAAACTGGAGCTCTATTGTGAGCCCCTTTAGGTCCGGAAGCCATCTTTCCAATAAGTGTTTCACGTAGCACGGAATAAACCAGAGCTCTTGATGCCACTTGTTAGACGCTAGGCTTAAGGATCTAGAGGGGGGTGAATAGATGCCTCAGAATTTTTCGGACTTATCTCAAACTTAGGCGAAAGCGTTTCGGGATCGACTCGCGTCTATTCCGAACCACTATTGAAAGAATCGGATATGTGATTAAACCACAAAATAGTTAAGAGTTAACGATGAAAAGACCACTTAGAGAATCAATCAGTTAAGCTAATGTAAATCGTTTAACTACTTGCTTGATTAAATTTGTTTGCAATGAATTGATAATGGTTGAAGCAATATATCAAACACTTGGTAATAATGTCCAAATTGATTATGATTCAATGTGTGGTGACTTGTGATGTTTATGCAGAATCTTATCACACAAGTTTAACAATTGAACCTTTGATCAATTTGCAATTATGACAAGAATTAAGCGAAACGTAAAGGAAAAGATAAAAGCGATAAGAACATGATATTTGTTCAGGCAGTTCGTCGATCGTACTCGCTACGACTACATCTGCCCCCAATTCCAAACGGGAATTGGGATGTCTTTCATTATGATTGAAAACAGTTTATACAAAAAAGATAACAAAGCGATAACAATAAACCGAATATGTTGATCCTTTGAATCTTCTTCCCCTTGATCTTGAGCCAGATCAAGTATCTTCCAAGAGCTTCACTTTGATTCCCTTTCTGCAGTGATTTGAATTGCTCGAACCCTTGTTCTTCAATCTTCACACTCAGCTGAATCTTTGATGAAGCCTCTTGATAAAAACCCCCAAAATTCACCAATCTTGGAGGACAAAATCCGCAAATTTTATTCACCCAAAACCCCACAAATCTTCACCCACTAGGAATCTTCAATTCCATTCCATGGACGTTATCGATCTTGATCGCAAACCCTCAACGCAAAAATGATTGTGTGTAGTTGTGTTGGAGTTGAGAAGAAGAACGAAGATGAGAAGCCTTTGTGTATCTTTCAGTTGTTGGTGTTGAAAATGAATAATTAACATAAAAAGATATATATATGAGCTGGCATGTTGGTGCAGAACAAACATACAATTTGGGAATTTTTTAGGAGATAGGTTGACCTCCTTGATTGCTTAGGTCGACCTAAATGGAGTATATTGAGCCAATTTGTAATTGTTGCCAGTTGGGTCGACCTGTTGGGAGCCTAGGTCGACCTAAAATCAGTTAAAACACATTCTTGAGACTTTGCTTCAGTTTAGGTCGACCTAGGAGCGTGGGTGAGTCGACCTAACAGAGACATGCTATTTTTGCTTCACTTTGAGTCGACCTGATGATGAGCTAGGTCGACCTAACAGAGACATACTTTGTTTGCTTCAGTTTGAGTCAACCTGATGATGAGCTAGGTCGACCTAACAGATGCAAAGATAGCCAAAACTTCCTTTTCTTTGAGTCATTCACTTGTGCTTTTGTATTTGTTCACTTATGATGTTTGCCATGAATCAAAAACTCCTTGGTGAGTGTAAGCATGTACTTACACACTTCACCTTGTATACCCACTTCACATCAATTTCCTTCTTGCGTTGAGGCTATTCGACAAGTGACCAAGTATTGTTGTCTTCGATGGACTTCAATTCTTCATTCATAGCTTTCACCCACTTCGAATCCTTCAATGCCTCAGTTGCATTGACATGTTCGACATCTGCGTAGAAAGCGTAATGTACCAGCTCACCTTCATCATTGACTACATCATCTGATGTAATCACACATTCTTGCAACCTTGCAGGCATGTGTCTTGTTCTCTGAGGTCTGCCTGAGCCTGCATCACCTCTGACTTCTTCTTGTAGAACTTCTTCTCTTTCGACTTCAGTAGCTGGTTCGTCATAAAAAATTCTCACTGAATCCTTCTTGACATTTTCAGTCCAATCCCATTCTTTAAGCTCATCTATGATCACGTCCCTGCTGATCACTACTTGCTTGTTCACTGGGTCGAACAACTTGTATCCTCCAGTCGAATGATATCCTATAAGAATCATTTGACTCTACTTGTCATCAAGTTTTCTTCTTAACTGATCTGGCACATGTCTATGTGCTATAGATCCAAATACCTTCAGATGACTCAAGCTAGGCTTCACACTAGACCAACATTCTTCTGGAGTAATTCCTTCTAGCTTCTTTGTCGGACATCTGTTTAGAATGTATGTTGCAGTCGACACTGCTTCTCCCCAAAATTCTTTAGGTAAATGTTTGCCTTTCGACATACTTCTCACCATATTCATGATGGTTCTATTCTTCCTTTCTACGGTTCCATTTTGCTGTGGAGTGTAGGGTGGCACCACCTCATGCACAATCCCTTCTTTCTCACATAACATGTCGAAGTCTTTCGACACATATTCTCCACCACCATCAGTTCTCAAAACCTTAAGCTTTCGACCACTTTGTCTTTCGACCATAGATTTAAACTTGGCAAATACCTCGATCACTTCACTTTTCTTCTTGATCAGGTAAGTTCATAGTTTTCGACTAAAATCATCTATGAATGTAACAAAGTATTTGTTACCTCCATTCGAATCCACCTGGATAGGACCACATACATCAGAGTATATGATTTCGAGAATAGCCTTCGACTTACTTCCTGCATCCTTGCTGAAGCTATTCTCGTGCTGCTTCGACTGCACACATTCCTCACATACCTCGTTTGGAATGTCGATTTCTGGCAGTCCTAAAACCATATTCTTTCTTTTCAAGTCTCTGATGTCATTGAAGTTGAGATGGCCTAGTCGATAGTGCCATATCCATTCATCTCTGCTAGTTGCAGTTGCAAGGCACTCGTGCTCCATCACATTGAGTTCGATCTTGAAGGTTCTATTCTGTGACATAGGAGCCTTCAAGATTAACCTCCCATTTGCATCGACAACTCTCATCATCTTATCTTCAATCGGAACTTTGTAGTTCTTTTCGACCAACTGCCCAATGCTGAGTAAGTTACTCTTCATGCCTGGTATGTACAACACATTGGAAATTACTAACCTCTTTCCATCTTTCCTCGTAATCATTACATCACCAATACCTTCAGCTGCTAGAGTATTGTCATTTGCAAATTTCACCATGTTCTTTATTGAGGGTCTTATGTTGACAAACCAATCTTTTCTTCCAGACATATGTGATGAGCATCATGAATCCAAGTACCATTGGTCCTTGAATTTATCTTCATCTTTTGTTGTGACCATCAGCAACATCTCTTCTTCTTCTTGTTTTGCAAGCTTTGCATCACTTTCTTGACTTTTATTCTTTTCTGGACAAACTGTCGAATAGTGACCATACTTCTGACAGTTGAAACATTGAATGTGACTCTTGTCAGGCTTTCGACCACCACCTCTTCCTCTACCTGCAGCACCACCTCTTTGGTTGCCTTGATATGAGGGTTTTCTCTGATTCGACCAATTTCCTTCTTGCTGATTTTGACCAGTCGAATTGTTGTAGCCACCTCTACCTTTATTTCCAGTCCATCTTCCTTTGCCTTTCTTTTCATTTGCTGACTGAGCCTGTAGAGCCACATCGCTCTCCGACTTGCCTGCAGCTCTTTCAGCCATTCTTTGTTCATGAGATTCAAGCGTACCTTGAAGTTCTTCTTTTGTTAATTTTGACAAATCTTTCGATTCCTCTATGGCTACCATGATGTGGTCGAACTTAGGGGATAACGACCTCAAGATCTTTGAAACAACAGCTCTTGTTGTTAATACTTCTCCACATGTCTTGATTTGATTAACTAGTTTCGTAACCCTAGTGAAGAAATCAGTTACGCTTTCGCTATCTTCCATCTGAAGCAATTCATACGTTCTCTTGTGAGTTTGTAAACTCACCTCTTTCACCTTTTCTGCACCTCCAAAAGATTTTTCAATAATCTCCCAAGCTTCTTTTGAAGATTCTATATCACTAACCTTTTCAAAATTATCTGGACTCAAACATTGATGGATTATAAAGAGAGCTTTATAATCTTTCTTCTTCAATTCTTTATGTGCAGCCTTTTCTTCCTCCTTCGCACCTTCTGCAAGCGGTTCTATCCCTTCTTTTACAAGATCCCAAAGATCTTGACAACAGAATACAACCTTCATCTGCTTGCACCAATTCTCATAGTTATCTCCTTTCAGAATTGGTAGTGTTGCTGGAAAATGCCCATTCGGATGATTCATTGCCATCGCCATTCTTCTTGCCTTGAATCGATTAACCGGAGCTCTAGATACCAGATGTTAGAATTAGACTCTCAAACCTTTGAGTAATTCCTTATCGTTAAAGATGACAATGAAGAAAAATAAGAACAAAAGTAGGATTAGGGTTTGCGGAAATTAAAAGAGAAGAAGAGAGTATTTTTTGTAGAGTTTCTCTCTGCCCACAAACTGTGGAAATTCTGTTATTCACTTGCAACTGCAACTTCTGTGAATACAAATTATTGACTTGACTACAAAGAATGAGGTTTACTCCCTATTTATAGATTTAGGTTAGCTTTCTCCCTAAGCCAAAGCCCAAAAACTATAAAAGCCCAAAATACCTATTTTGGAACTAAATCAAATCTAATTTATTTTAAATCTAAATCAAATCTATCTAGATTTAAAACAAACTTATGTGTAACAAACTGTTACTCACTATTTGTGTAACAAACTGTTACACACTTCGACACACCTTGTGTTCGAGTAACAACCTGCCTCAACACAAGGAATTACAAATTAACACGTTAAAATTAGAAATTGAATTTTGAAAATAATATGAAAACAGTGGACCGTGACGTCCGGCTGCTGTGACCATGCCGTTTGGCATTTGTGCCTTGACGATAGGCAGTGTTCCATTAGGCCACTATTATTTTCGTTTCATGATACTTAGCTGTGTGCTATATTTTTGTTTTATTTTCTACTTCATGTTCATACTGGTACTTGATCCATGATGTTTTGTTTTATTTTCTACTTCATGTTCATACTGGTAACGATATCTAATTAGTTAGATGTTAATTTGGAAGTTGTTTGACTTACTTGGTATATTGGCATATCGCGATTATTTTGTGAATTGACCGAAAATTGTGATTTTGCTTTGGATGCTTTTGTTGCGGTTAATATTGTGATTTGCTAATATGATTATTATTGTGCATTGTTATGTGGATAGCCTTGTGGTGTGAATCCTAGCGGATTTTAATATCGTATATATGTTTCTATGAGTTGATTAAGTTGTGTTGAGAGTCTTTGGCTAAAGTTGAACGGTGTGATGTTGATATGTGACCGTGATTATTGTTGTTGTTGTTGTATTGTTGTTAAGTTGTGTTGTGAGCCTATGGCTAAAGTTGAACGGTGTGATGTTGATATGTGACCGTTATTGTTGTTGTCGTTATGCCGTTGTTGCTAAGTTGTTGTCGTTGTTGTGATTGTTGCATTCATTGCATAAATAATGCCTGAAAATTATGGCAACCATGTTGAAAGTTGAAGTCTTATGCCTCGGCATTGATAGCAGCACGTTGAAGGCTTATTCCTTGTTGAAATGCCTCAGAATTATTGGTAATGTTTATGTTGGGAGTTATACTCCAATGGTACCACATGCATATGCACAATGGAGTCGCATTTGAGTCATTGTCATTTGTTGTTGATTGAAGTTGTCGTTTATGCATTGTGATGTGATGCTTACATGTTGAGTAGTTGAAGATGCTTAGATGTTGACTTGTTGAAGATGCTTATATGATGACTTGTTGAAGATGCTTATATGTTGACTTGTTGAAGATGCTTATATGTTGACTTGTTGAAGATTCCTATGTGTTGACTTGTTGACAATGCTTATGTGATGACTTGTTGAATATGTTTATATGTTGATATCATGACTATTCATTGATGATGTTCTTTGTGTTGTTTATGTTGATGTTGTGTGAGGCGGTGATTCATTTATATTCTTTACCTAATATATGATTTATCATGATCCTATTTATATAGTCTGATATCTCACCCTTTCTGCTGATGTTTCCCCTACCATGTGAAATGGACAGGTACTCAAGTGTAGCTGTGGATGTTTGTTGCTTCATCGAGTCCAGTTGGTGTGTCTCTCTGATACGTAGCACTCGGGGGGTTGCTTATATCTTTATTTCTAGGTTGTTGATGTTTTAGTTGTTGTTATTATAACCGTTGATTCAAAGTTGAATAATATGAAGTACTTATTATACTTCCAAGTTGTTTGAGTTGAGATAAGCTGATAGTTGACTGTTAATTTGAATGTTATGTATCATTGTTGAATGAAATACAAGTTGAAGTTTTAAGTTGATATGTGATACCCCAATGTGTTATTTGAAATTTTTAAATACTCTAATTTCTCGCATTATAATTTCCGCATAAATGCTCGGGATAGAATTGGGGTGTTACATAGTGGCATCAGAGCAGATCGGTCAGTCCGGCCAAGTTGTAACACCCCGATTTTTAACATCGAGAGTGTATTTTTTTTTAAAACAATAAAGTATTTGAAATAAAACATCTTTGATCATCTTTAAAATAAATCAGAGTAAAGTTTTGTAAGACAATGATCATAATACAATGCCTCTTTTATAAATTATTTTCTCAATTAAAGGTTTAAGAGCACAAATCAAACATATTGTCTAAAAGAATATAATGACAATCTTTATTTTAACAAATAAATAGACATGGTTTACCACAATACAAGTTACAGAAAAAACAGTAAGGAAGAGTAAACAATGACTTTAACAACAATCCCTAAGTTGATCACTGGATTCTAACCAAAGATGGTTGGGTAACAACGACCCGCAACAACTTCAAGCCTCCCGCTTATCAACACCAGACTGGTCGCCTTCCTGACATGACTCCAAGTCACCCCGATACCAGCAATTCTTACAATCTAAAAAGAACCTGGGCATCCAGTACCACATCATGGATAACGTAGAGAGTCACCATCTAAATACAACATATAAACCAAGAATACGCTATACGAGATATGCAATACATAGAAAAATATATAAAATGAGTGTAATATCAAAATACAACATATAATCAACAACATATCAATTCCAATGAGTGTAATATCAAATGCACAAATATCCTACCAATGCAGACTCTATGTGAGTGTGATCGCCCTAACCGGGTTCCTCACATGCATGATTCCGAAATTTCAATCCCTTCGCAAAGGATCGTGGTATAGCTTCAAGATTTAGCACCACTAAGGTGATAGGTATCTACCCATCAATCAAACTCAATGATTCACTTCAGGATAAGGTGGTTCCCTCTCGGACACGCACCCCGTACCACCTCTCCGGTGTGCACCTCGTGACTCCTCTCCGGTAGCCACGTAACTATGAAATGCATCAGTATATATATGTATCACAACTTAGATATTTCATGGTCATAAATTATCCATCTCAAATAGCCCACCTGGCCTACACATATCACACACACACACACACACATACACACACACACACACACACACACACATATATATATATAACATCATTATTTCTCAATAATCAATTCATATATTTATCCAAAATCATATGAAAACACATTCAAAAACTTAGCATCATAATACAAACACACATCCCCAACTGGGCACAAGTAGCATCACACAATCAAGCAAACAACTCACAATTTCACATCAAAAGCAATTACACATGCATTCAAGTATTTGGCATTTTCGGTCTACATGAGATAGTTAGAGAACGCCCTAACCTTAGCAAGTTTTCCACACGTTCAACTTACGTTATGCGAGCACAACCTGTCTCTCGGCATAGTCTCATGTCTGGTTCACACTTTTAACCTTTTTTAAAATACACAACTTAATTAAGTTAATATAAATCCAACTACATCCAGAATTATGGCTTTATCTAGGCCACTTACCTAATCAATTAGGTTTAGATTTTATTACCGTTTACCTAGTTTTTTTTATTTATTTTATATATATATATATATATATATATATATATATATATATATATATATATATATATATATATATAGTTTTTTCAAATAGAAACTTGTTTTTCTCTTAAAAGAATATTAAATTAATAATTCAAAGAAGTTTATAATTCACTAGATTAAATCATTTATTGTTTTGAGCATCCCATTGTGTCAAATACTATGATCATATTTTGATTAAAATTATTGAAAATAAATTATTATACTTAAATCCTTATTAAGTATATTAATTACAAAATGAATAAAATTTAATTATTAACTTATAACTAACAATAAAACAAAATTAAAATCTCTAATTATTATTTAACTTCTTAAAATTTCGAGTCAAAGATTTTCAAACTCTATTACCAAAACTATTTACTAATTTTGAAGATCCAGACCAATAATATATGATTACTTTTTTTATATATAAAAAATAATGGCTACTTATTCATTAAGTACTTATAGGCCACCATAAGCAAAAATACGTTCTGGTAAATCTACTTTTAATATGATAAAGTAGAATACATATGAAATCCTATAATTATTCCTCTAATCACCATTTTGAGGGTGATAAACGGGGACATAGATGTAATTGCATCTCCCTTAATATTTTAATTAATAAATAAATTTTTTAATCATTTTGTAAACTTTCATTATCCCTTTTTTCTCTTACCATCATTATTAACGTGAAAAACTTTATTTGGAATTGTGCAATCTTTCTTGGAATACAGCAAAACCACCTCCACGCTTCTCCTCTTTGTAATCATTTTTTTTTTGCTTTCAAAACTTTCAATCTTCTCTCTTCCTCACTGCATCATTGCCATTGGTTTATCTTCTACTATTTCTTATTTCTCTCAATTCTCTCCCAAACCCTAATTCCTCCATTTTCATTTTTTCTCCTCTATCTTCATCAGAAATCGGCATCAAAGGTTGGGTTCTAAATCCCTTTTTCATTTTCGTTTTATTCATGTATTCTTTTTTGCTCCTTCACCTTCAATTTCTTTTCCTCCTTAACAACGAAACTCTTCTTATTCTTCTTCAATCTATTCATGTATTTGGTTAATCGTTCCTCTAATCGTTGATTTATTTGTTCCTTTCATATACTTGAGTCTCATTTGATTATTTCATCAAACCCTCGACCATGGTTCGTTAATCTTTAAAAATCTTATCTTTTTTGTTCGTCACTTTCGTTTTTGTTAATTTCATCTCATATTTGTTTCATTTTTGTCCTTTTTTTTTAGTTGGAGGATGATTTTGGCTGAAAGATGAAATGACGGCGACGATGAGCGTCGACTTTTCACCTTTAATTTGTTAGTTTTTTTTTTGTGAATGATATTTTTAATCTGTAAAAATCCTATTTTTTTTCGTCACTTTCATTTCTGTTAATTTCATCTCATATTTGTTTCATTTTTGTCCTATTTTTTTTTGCAGTTGGAGGATTTGGCTGAAAGATGAAACGACTGTGTCGATGAGCGTTGTTGACCTTTCACCTTTAATTTGTTAGTTTTTTTTTGGTGAATGATATTTTTAATTGTTACTGAATATGAATAATAAGTCCATTGATTCCAAATTTTCACCAACAATGGATGATAACAGTGTTGTGAAGAATAAAAAGAAGAAGGAAGAACCCGCTTTCAATCTCACATGTTCCCAAAGTAGATAAATCTTTAAGCTCAACCTTTAAGCTCCAGTTGTCTTCGATTTGATCTGTTGCAGTTGTTGATTATAAAATCAGACATATGGTGCAAATTAGAGATGGAAGACAGTCACCCTTCTTTGGGAAAGGAAACAACTTTCTTTTTCTGATTTGGACTGATGTATGCCTTTTCATTCATTTCCATTCATCTTCTCTTTCAATGCTCTTATTTTCTATTTTTCATGTTTTGTATAGATACACTATCTGTTTGATAAAATGTTGTAGAAGATTCTCACCAACATTATCATGCTTTATGAGGTTTGTCTTATGATTCTTCATAGAAGGTAAGTTTGTGATTTATAAAGAAGTCTTAAAATGGCCAAATTTCAATTTAACATAAGTAGTTACTTCTTAACATGTAATGTAATTATGATCGATAATTTCAATTTGTTTGGATTATCTTTGGTCTGGTGTGCAAATGTGCAGAATTGCTGGAGTACAACACAATTTTATGATCATTAAACCTTTGTTGTTAATTGTTGTTGTTTGGTTGTGAGAAGAACAAATAGTTGTTGTTTACGATACAGACATGTTGAGATGTTGAGATGAAGGGTGAGAAACTAACTGAAGCAAAAGAAGAATGAACCTGTTTGAGAAAGAGAAAGGAAGCATGAAGAAGGAGAGGAAAGTGTTGAGCGTGTAATATGATGCAAGTGGAGAGAGAGAGAATTAATTTGGCCTAATTTATTGGGAATAATAGAAATCAATCTTAGAGAGAAACAAGGAAGGAGTGAAACAGCTGTTGTAAGTGGAGAGAGTTAATTTGACCTAATCTTTCTCATTAATTACAGTTTATTGAGAATAATAGAAATTAATTTTTTGGGAATAATAGAAATTAATGTTAAAGAGAAACAAGAAAGGAGTGAAACGACTTCTTACATGTAAAGAAGAATAATTGAGTTTAAAAAATTTGTATATATAACCATATCATATTTGAAATCAAATATTTTTTATTAATGTCTCTGTTAATGTTTTTGTAACACTAATAAATAATTTGACTACAATTATTTGAAACTTTAATATATTCATGTTTAAATTCATACAAATTATTCACTTCATACTAATCAATGGTAGTATTTTTCTTAGAAATTCATTCTTTTTATTTTGAAATAAAAGATATTTTGTAATTTTTTAGATTTTTAGAAAAGATTAATAAAAATATGGAAGAAACTAAAATAAAACTTATGATTTATTTAAATAAAAAAGATAAATATCTCACAATTATTTTATTCTCTAACTATATTTAATTAGATGGTATTTGTGAAAAAAGTAATCTACAACTTTTTTGAATTTCAAGATTTTTGAGCGGTTCTTTTTGCATACAACTTCTTTCAGTTAATAAATAAAAAAATATTTATATGACTAATAAATTAGTAATTCTTATTGTTTTAGTATATAATTAATAAATTATTAAATTTGTATTAAATATTAAATTTGTATTAAATAGAATGATATTTCTTGAGACTAATTTATCCACAAGTTCTCAAAAGGTTTTATTTTTTCTCTTAATAAATAATAAAAAATATTGATATGATTAATAAATTAGTAATTTATTATCCAATATGCCAATGGGTTTTAGGTTACGCAAATTTGGTGATTATTATCATGCCGGTAAAATTTGGATAATTTCTCCTAAGAAACAACAAACAATTAATTTAATATATTTTATTATCATTCAATTTTAAATGTTAATGTAATTTCACAATAATATATAATTTTTTATTGAATGACATAATATAAATTTTTTTGGGTACAAGAGAGGGTCAGCTCAAAAAAAAGAAATTACAAAGCTTTATTATTATTTTTATTATTTATAATAAAATGTTAATATTTATTCTAAAGAATGAGATAATATAATTTTAATACATGTAATATAACTTTGTATTTTTTATAATAAAATGTTAATATTTTTTCTAAAGAAATTCTAAAAATATTTGTTTTTGATTAATACCATAAAAAGAATTTATTTACTTTCTATTAAATATAATAGATCTTTTTGTGTCATATCTTTTTGATTCCATTTATGACTATATCTTTTTATTAAATACTAATTATAAAATCATATTAGTATTATTGTCAAAGTTAATATAATATTATATCCTTAATTATAATGGCCTTGGTATAATTCCCGTAATTGTAATTTTTTACTAAATTTCTAATTAATTTTCAAAATAATAAACATTATACCCTATATAAGGTAAAATTTCCATATATCAAGGTAAAAGAGGGGCTAATATTATATTCCAATTAATGTATTTGATAAATGTAATTAATACAGGTATTCAAAATGTAAACAAAATTTTTTAATACATATATTCCAATATATTTGATTATTGCAACAATGACTCTCAGTATTCAAAATCCAAAATAATTAAACTATAATTTACAGATTTTATTATGATTATGGCCCATTGATTTTCCCAAAATTTAGTTCCTATCTTTACAAAATCATTAGTTCCAATGTCCATTTATCATTATCATTTTGGCTTAAGACGTAAAGTCCCCTAATTTTTCATTAGTTTCTTTGAGGCTTGAAGCTTTAATTTTTTTATACATGTATTCCAATTTAAAATAATAAAAAGGAAAATCTTTTTTATTTTTTAATACATGTATTCCCATTAATATATTTCATTATTACACTTCATAGTCAAAATCCACAATAATTCATCCTTATATTAATTGTCGTTACCTTAACATAATGTAATTAATCAAAAATTTATTTCGTTGTTTGTTCCAACCTTAACCAGCCAAAAAATATTTTTTTTAGGGAGACTACAGCAATACCTTCTCATTACATTTATGATTTCAATTTTTGTACTAATTTTAGTATTAAAATTTTAATTATTATTATTATTATTATTTATTTATTTTTATTATGTTCCAATTAATGTGATTAAACAGTTATTTTTTGTCTTTTATTATTATTTTGTTATGATAAATGTGTGTTAATAATAAATATCTCAATTAGGTTAATAAAATAATTATTTTAATTGTTTGTGTGTCATAACAGCCGTAAAAAAATCATTTATATTCTATTAAGTAGAATGAATTTTTTTTGTGTCGTATCTTTTTTATTTCATTAATCAATATATTCTTTCCATTCAATTTACTTTATTATATATTAATTAGAGGTTTATTTTATACATTTTCTACAAAAATATTTATGGTAATAGTTCGAAAAAAAATTATGAATTTTTTTTATGATCCAAATATTTTTATTAAGATAAATGGAAGATATTTATATGACAATCGTCATTTAAGATATTTATATGACAATCATCATTTAAGTTTTTTTTCTTCTTTTAATTCGTACATATTTTTTGACGGGTCGACAAAATATTTACTTAAATTGATTAGATATTAGAGATCATATGTTTAATGACTTCTAAATTACTATATAACACAATCTCTTCATTCTCAAAAATAAAATAAAATAGAAACACACAATTCAATATCTCTCTTCTCTTTAAGTTCATGAAAATAAAAGATTTGAATGTAACATTTTTTTAATAGGACATGAAGAATATTTTTATAAGTATTCAATAGTTATAAATTATTAGGAAATTAAATTACAATTAGGGACATAAAAGTTTAAAATTGAGATTAAATTTTTCACACGTAAAAATGGAAGGATAAGATTTCAGTTTAAAATTGAGATTAAAATTTTCTCACATAAAAATTAATTAATTTACTTACCAAATTCGATTTTATTTTATTTTTTATAATTTACTTATCACATTCAATTTTTCAAAAAAAAATCTTTTAATTTTCAACCATTGTTATTTATACAACTTAACTATGTTTAAATTTATTTTATATTAGATGATAAAATCATATAATATCAACAGAATCCATAAATTTACAATACACAAGAATTTAAAAATTATAGCCATACTCGATGGGCCGAACCTATTTTTCTGACGGGCCGACAAAATATTTACTTAAATTGAACAGATATTAGAGATCATATGTTTAATAATTTCTGAATTACTATAGCATATAACTTCTAAATTACTACACAAATTTAACAAACATAATATTATTTAATTTATTAAATCTAATCAAATTATTAAACCAATATGTTTTTTTTGGTATATAATATATTTTATTTTATAATATTTGTTAATAAAAATTACAGGCATACCCGGCGGGACAAACATGTTTTTCTACCATATATTTGGTTTAATAGCAATTAACAAATCTATATTTATCCTGACAACTATTACAACTTAATAAATTAAATTAATATTTGTATGACAATCAACATTGAATTTTTTTTCTATTAATTCGTATAAATTAATATACATTTTTTAATCATAACTATATAATATTTATTTAATATTTATCGACTTTACGTGACCCGTGCGAATGCACGGGTCCTTTACTAGTTATCTAAATAAAGTTTGCTTCAGCAATGTCTTCTAACTTTAAAATTTAAATTCAAAATAAACTTCAATTTCAATTGATTTGTTAGATAGGAGAAAATAAGATATTTGATTTTTCAGTAAGATCAAAACAACACATATTTCAACATGTATACTGTACCTCTACTAGTTTTAAAAAAAACATTAATATTAACAAATAAATTCAAATTCAAATACCTATTTGAAATAATTAACATTAATAAAATTCTAAAATTGTTAAGAAAAAAATAAGAATATGATTACTAATTGATTTAATTCAAAAATATGTTCCTGTAGAAAAATATATCAAATTCTGAAATAAACTGAAATATTTAAATCATAATATAATTTTAAAACCTAATTATATAAACTTAAAATTAATCTTCTATAAATATAAAAAATAATACAAAAAAATGATATATTTTATTTAGAGAAAAAATAAAACTATGTATTCTTTTTATTTGACAAAATTTAAAGTATGGTTACTAACAACTCACGTAAGGTTTCAAACAAGGTCTGCTCCCTAATTATTTTTGTATAAATTTAAATTTATAAACTAATTTGAACAAGTTCATAATATAAACCCTATCCTTAAAACAATATATATATATATATATATATATATATATATATATATATATATATATATATATATATATATATATATATATATATATATATATATATATATATATTTCAATTTAGATCTTAATAACTCTTTAAAACAATAATAAAATTATTTATTTTTAAACGTAAGAAAATTAAATCTGAAATGGAATATTGATAGTGCCAAAATAGAATACAGTTCAAAATTAGAACTTTATTTTTAAAATTAGTATTTCTTCAAAATTTAAATTATTACGGATTAAATAAAAAAATAAAACTAAAGTTGAGATTTAATAGTCCAAAATAATAAATAAGTTTCTTATTATTATCACTAGTAAACTACCCGTGCTGCCGCACGGGTACATTTATTTGATATTATATATATATAGTTTGTTTAGATATTTAGAATATTGAATGATAAGTATAATTATATAAAAAAATAGATATTCATGAGTTTGTATAGGTTAAAATAATTTTGTATAGTTAATTTGTATTCAAATGCATATTGAAAGCAATTTTTATCAAAATTTTTTTTGTGTGAATTTAACTAATCGTGTTCCGTTACAAATAAGAATTGTTAATTAAAATAAAATGGTTATTTAATTGATAGTGCCCCGTGAGAAAAATAGAAAATTTTGAAATTTGAAAATAAGAATTTTGTGTCTCAACTAAGTATAATGTCAACTAAAACAAAATATGTATTTTGTTCATAGTGATCCGTGAGAAAAGTAGAAATTTTGACATGTGAAAATAATTTTTTTAATAATTATGAATCATTTTGACATTTGAAAATAATTTTTTTAATAATTATGTTAATTCAATTTATTAAAATTGTGAGCGAAAAAATTAAAATAAAAGTGAAAATATTGGAGAGAAAAATGCAAGAGAGAAAGAGAGAGAAAAGTAAGTAGAAATGAAATGAAAAATAAATGTGGAGAGAGAAGTGAGATAGAATAAGAGTAGTGTAAGAAAAATAAGAAAATAAATATGAATAAGAAAGTTGAAATGTAAGAAAGTAAGTGTAAGAAAAAGAAATGTGGGGGGAAATTTGAAATTTGAATGAAAAGAAGAAAAGAAAAAGGTGAGGATATGTGGGAAGTGTAGAAAAATAGTTGGTTTATGAAATGACCAAACTAACCCTTGAGTAGAAAATTAGTTAAAAAGGAAGGGCAATAATGTAATTGTGCAGGACTATTGTTTTGATTGCTAGATAGTAGATTATTAGGAAAACAATTTAAAGGTGAAGAAACCCACCCTTAACGACAGCAGCGACTAGCGGCTGGAGATTGTGACCAAGGCAAACAGAAAGGATAAATTATTTAGTTTAGGATAGAAACAGTTCAATATCAGTTCAACAATTGTCATCACACTTTTCAGCACGGTGGTGATATTCCTGGCTCAGTGGTTTCCAAAAAGTCGCTCTGATCATGATTTTTGTTTGTGGGTTTTGTAGGTGTTATCAAGAAGAAAAGATTTATTGGTTTATTTTTCTCACATACTAATTTCTAGTCCAAAAATCATGAAGATTAATAAAGGTTTTTCACTTTGAAAAGGGAAAATATGTGTCATATTACCTTAGTTATAAAATTTCCAACTTCTAATTTCAAGATCAAACTCCCAAGAGATGAAAATGGTGGAAAGAATAATTTTTTTGGGAAAGTAATGGTGTGGGAATGGTTTGGCCGAGGGAGAGAGAGATTGTGAGAAAGGATAGAAATTGTCTTTCTCATGATGATTAATTTATATACCAAGACATTTAGTATTAGCCCTAGGATTGAATAGTGAAAGATGATAAGAACAATCTCTAGCCTTTGGATTCTCACTCACAAGCCAAGTCATTATCACTTTATGAGAAAATATCTAGATATTTTAGTTACCACTTGAATAGGGGTGGCAAAACGGGCCCGTCCCGCTGGGCATGCCCGTTTTGTCTGGATTTTAGTCAGGGGCGGACCAAGGTTTTAAGCCCTCACCCTTTAATGTGACATCCGCCCCACCATGTTTTTTATGCGAGCTTTTGCGAACACGTAAATTAACATACTTTTTGCATTTTTAGACTAAAAAGGTGTAGTGCCCGCGGGGCTTAGTCCGGCCCGCCTTCACTTTTTACGAGACAGACTAAGATTTTAGGTCCACACCCTTAACTATGTCCACCCCATTCTTTTTTTTTTTGCGAGCTTTTGCAAGATGAACCTAAATAAGGCGGCATCCCCGTTTGCCACCCCTAATTAAGAAGTGAAATAAGATAATTTATTTGAAAAATGAGAAAATATGCAAATAAATTCTGTACAGGAGACTGTAAAATACAATCATGAAAATGATTAAAAATCAAGGTTAAATTAGATTAAAAAAATAAAAAATTTATATTACCTTTGTAATTAATCAATTTGAGTATAGATAATTATTAAATTATTCCTATTAATTATTTTTTTAAATAATAATATTAAAAAGTGAAATACATTTAGACTATTCTGATTTTGACAAATCTGTTGAGTAACTTTAGGATGAAAAATAAGAATTCGCCTTTTCTTAAACCCTAATCTGAAACCAAAACAGAATACGGTGGCCCATCCCTTGGAACCGAGAATCCATAAGAACACCAAAAGAAAAAAAACACCGAAACACTTATCTCAAGAGCATCAAAGAGGCGATTTGTTAGGGTTTCAATTGTGAGAAAAATGGGAAAGAATCCAAAGAACGAGCTAGGTAGGGCTCTTGTGAAGCAACACAATCACATGATTCAACAAACCAAGGAGAAGGGTCGAATCTACAAGAAGAAGTTTCTCGAATCGTTCACCGAAGTTTCTGATATCGACGCCATCCTTGAACAAGGGGATGGAGATGAGGAACAGCTGCTCGATCTTCCTGTTCCTCCTCCAACCGCCCGCATCAATCTGTAAACATCGTTTTTTAATTGGAAATCGTTTTCTATGTAACCTATTTGTGAATGTTTTTTTGTGAAATATTTGATTTTGTTGTTATGTGTGTTTGTTTTGAAATTAGGGATCCTGCGTCTGGTAGTGTCTTTAATGGTTCGACGCCTGAAGAAATCAAGAAGGAGCAGAGGATTGAAGAGGCTCTGCATGCTAGCAGTCTTCGAGTTCCACGGAGGTATTTTGTTTTCGTTAGTTACTAAAAAATGATGATTTTACCATGTATCTCAATTCCGACCATACAATTAAGGACTGTTTGGTTCAATAGAAGGGAGGGTAGAGATTTTCATGGGGTGGAAGGGAGGAAGGGGAGATATTTCATACATGTTTTGCAGTGTTTTAAAAACTGAACCTGAAAAGACTTCTGGGTCACGGTTGATAAAACTGCGATTGAACTGTCGAAATAACTGAACCAGAGTAACCCGAGTTTCGACAATGTATTGTGTTTGGTTTGATGAGTGGATAGGAGGAGATGGATAAAGTTTAAGATAAATTCTCTACCCTCCATTTCCCTTCCACCAGACTGTTCTTTAATGTTAGGTGTGTGTGATTCATTTGTTTTCAGGCCATCATGGAGTGCTGAAATGTCTGCTGACGAGCTTCATGCCAATGAAACACAACATTTCTTAACTTGGCGTCGCAGCTTAGCCAGGTTAGTTACATAGCATCTGCTCTTCTCTTCCCTGTTCTTAATTGGTTTGCAATTACAAGCTAGGAATTAGATGTAAAAACCAATGGCAATTGTAGGCAATGGTTTCTGTTATGTGATGTAGTTAAAGAATTTAATTGCTTTCGTACATGTTCTTAATACTTTACTTATTGATGTTTTGGTGGTGTTTTCTAGACTTGAGGAAAATAAGAAGCTTGTCCTTACTCCATTTGAGAAAAATCTTGATATCTGGAGACAGCTCTGGCGGGTTGTTGAGCGCAGTGATTTGGTAAGTTTGTGTGCTCTTCAAAGTTTTACCTAGAAATATATATCAACTTCTGCCTGTGCAGATTTATCATCATATGCTCTTTGTGAAGTTGGTGCATACATTTTATATAGCTTTTAATGATTGGGAGTCTGACTATGTTATCATATGTAATAATATTGGGCATAGCTCCCAGTTATGGAAACGTGAATTCCAGTGGCCCATCTGGTTATCTATAGATTATTTCTCGGTGTAAAATACTTGGTCATTTGTTTTTCATGAGCTGCTTACTTTTCTGTTGTTGAGTTCTATGTCACTTCCCGTCTGTTGTTAGTAATGTTAACAAAGTAAAGTGTAATGTTTATAGTTCAAAATATGATGTAGCTCCCATCTTCTATTAAAGATGGTTGCTAACAGCATTTTAATCTGTACAGAAGCAAGTGAGTACATTGATTAGATTGTAGCTGCCTTGTCCTTAATTTTGATTGGTCAAACAAAAAATGAGGGGAAAATACCTATTCATTTTTAGGACCTGCATCATGAGCTTGAAACTAAAGGATGATCCTGAGAGCAGTTTCACTTTTCAACTTCCAGAAACAAAAAAGAAAAAGATGCTTTGGTTGACCATGGATAAAAGCCTATTTTTTATCCCTCCCTTAATTAATATTCTGTTTTTTCCTGTTAGTAATTGCCTATATTTTATGAAAGCATTTGGATAATTGGTATATTTATACTTGGGTAGAAATATCCTTAGTGTTGTACTTTTCTATTTGATATGCTCTGTATAGCCTCCAAGTGCAAGAAATATTGATTCTCTTTTTTTTTTCCAGATTGTTATGGTTGTTGATTCACGAGATCCATTATTCTATCGCTGTCCTGACCTTGAGGTAAGATGTTTTTCTCTTTCTTTGGGAAATTCTTACTTGACAACTGTAGAAGAAATTATTTGGTATGTAGCAAATTTATGCACAGATACAGCCAAAGACTTTGTGCTGAATATTCTTTTACAGCAACTTTGGCTTAAGAGACATACCATGTTACTCACAGTATTATATAAAAGTCTTTTCTTTTGATAAAAATATCCCTGGGAAGTAGTGAGAGAGATTTTGCCATATCATGTGTCTTTAATCTATGTAGACAACTTTGGACATTTTTTTATTATTTTCTTTCATGCGAGTCATTCTTATATGTGTTCAAGCATGACCCATTTTGCTTTAATTTCTAAACAGGCTTATGTAAAGGAGGTTGATGTGCATAAACGCACATTGCTTTTGGTTAATAAGGCAGATCTTTTACCTGCTTCTGTCAGGTTTGAATATATATTTTTCGGTTTATTCTGTTTCAAATCATTGCTTTTGAATTTTTATTTTTTAGTATCCTTTTTATTTATCCTCTGTTTTTCTTCTGTTCCCCTGCAGAGAGAAATGGGCAGAATACTTTCGTGCTCATGATATTCTCTTTATCTTCTGGTCAGCCAAAGCTGCTACTGCAGTTTTGGAAGGCAAAAAACTTGGTTCATCACAGACTGATAACATGGCAAGTGCAAATAACCCAGACACAAAGATATATGGAAGGGATGAGCTTTTAGCCCGCCTGCAATCAGAGGCTGAAGAGATAGTACACAGGAGAAGAAATTCAGGCTCCTCTGGCACAGGGTCATCCACTATTGAATCCTCAGGTGAAAATACTTCTGCTAGTTCATCGTCAAGTCACGTGATTGTGGGATTTGTTGGATATCCTAATGTAGGGAAAAGTTCAACTATCAATGCTCTAGTTGGACAAAAGAAAACCGGTGTCACCTCTACCCCAGGAAAAACAAAGCACTTTCAGACATTAATTATTTCTGAAAAGTTGACACTTTGTGATTGTCCTGGGTTAGTTTTTCCATCTTTCTCAAGCTCAAGATATGAGATGATTACTTGTGGGGTGTTGCCAATTGATAGGATGACCGAACACAGGGAGTGTGTCCAAGTTGTCGCCAATAGAGTCCCGAGACATGTCATAGAAGAGATCTATAACATCAGTCTTCCTAAACCTAAGTCATATGAGTCCCAATCCCGCCCCCCTCTAGCATCTGAACTTTTGAGAACATATTGTGCTTCTCGTGGGCAATCTACTTCTAGCGGACTGCCTGACGAAACCAGAGCTTCTCGGCAGATACTGAAAGATTACATTGATGGGAAGCTGCCTCACTATGCAATGCCGCCTAACGTGTCAAATCAAGAATTAGCTTCTGAAGATTCCACTGGACATGACCAAGATAATTCACATGTGTCAGATTCATCTGATATTGAAGATTCTTCAGATGTTGAGACTGAGACTGTACTTACACCAAAACTTGAGCATGTGTTGGACGACCTCAGTTCATTCGACATTGCTAATGGGCTTGCTTCAAACAAAGTTGCAGCTAAGAAGACCAAGGAATCACATAAGCACCACAAAAAGCCGCAGAGGACAAAAGATCGTTCATGGAGAGCCGGGAAAGCAGGGAAGGATGATACAGATGGGATGCCAATTGCAAGATTCCATCAGAAGCCAGTAAATGCAGGTCCTCTGAATGTTTGATAAGGTCACTCCCTCTGGTTTATGTGCAACAACTTGTCTGTTAGACCCATACATACATAGTTTTCTTAAGTGAGCCCTTTTGTAAGGCTTTCCAGGAATAGACCACCCAGTCAATTTCTCTAAAGCTTGCCTCGCGAGAGGGTAAAAAGGTATTTGGAAAAATATTGTATTTACGTCATTTTGCTATTTGGTTATTGTTTCGAATATTGGGATGAAAATGTAGTTTTAAAATAAGATACTTCAATTGTCCGGATTTAAGTGTGCATGTTCTCTTATGCATGTGTTTACAAGGATAGCATAGCAGATTCTGTTGATTGAATTACAAAGGAGCTGAAGCTTCAATGTGAATATCCACAGGAGACCTTAAGCCTATTTTTTTATATTTTATGCAGTTTATAATAGGAGTCTCATGGAAGACGATAAAATTAGTGTTGGAGTAAGTCAAACACTTGCAAAAATCTAACAATTATTATTAACAGCGTTAAATATCTATATAATTTTATTTTGGCACATCAATTAAAATATTAAATAATGAAAGAAAAATAATAAATTGAGATTTTTTTTCTCTAATTTATTTGATACGTCAATCAACCAAATAAAAATAGTATAATTTTTATTATAACATTTTTTGATATATAACATATTAATTATGAATTAAAATATTAAATAATAAGAAAGAGAGTAAAAAATAATTTTTTGATATTTCTTTGATAATTAGTGCTTGGGGCAAAAAGTTGTCCCATGGTTTAGTGGGGTACAAGAAATTATGGTTTTGTCGAGTACCTTGCCATATTTTTTGTCCACCTCGTTTTTTAGCAAATCAAACGCACCCTGAAGGAAACAAAATAATTTCTTATTATTCAATAATTTCTTATTATTCAATGTGTGTGCACATTTTTAAAAGCATATAGAAGACAACAATTCATTGTTTTATGTCAAGCAAAACTTGTTTAAGTTTTATTTTATAATTATTTTCATAATCTTACATATTTTTATCAAAAAAATTGCAAAGAGTTTTTTTTTTATAAATATTTCAAATAAAAAATTAGTTTGAATAGTTATTCTTAAATTGTTATTTTAAATATTTTATTATTTTAATATATTTATTTTTAGATATTTAATTTTTTTAAAAATCACTTGAAGTTATTTTAAATAGTTTTTTTTTTAAGTATCAATTTTGAGATATAATTTATTTTAAAAAATTATAATTTTGACTATATTTTAATCTAATGTATATTTAAGTTATAAGATGTTAAAATTAGTTTTTTAATTTACAAAAAATAAATTTAAAAACTTTCAATATTTTGAAAAACATATTTATATAAATTATTTTTAAAAATTAAAAAATATTATTTTTTTAAAGCTAATACAAATAAACCTATAATTTAATTGTAGCCACATTCAATAATTTCTAATGTGACTTCCTTCAAAACATAACATCACTTTCTTATTCTCGCAATATTTTCTTTTATTATTTTTTTTCTTTGCCTAATCTATTCAATTACGACCATTTCCCACTTAAACTTCTAATTATTTTATAGTTGCTAAAATTTATATATTCCTTAAAAAAAATCAATATAATGGCCGCAATCAACAATCTTAATTCTTTGCTCTTTCCGTCATTTTGTGTATTTGTGTCTAAATTGTTTTTGTAATACATCGGTGATGATGCACTCCATTTTTGCTCTTTCCAGCATTTTGAGTGTTTGTGTCTAAATTGTATTTGTAATACATAGGTGAATGATGCACTCTATTTCATGTTTCATTGCTCTTGCATGAACAACAATAAAAAAAAGTACTTTTTAAATTTATTTTAATTTTAATTTTGTTTTTAATTGGATTTATGAGGTAGATGAGAATATGAAGGAGAGAGAAAAATTAGTATTTATTTTTTAATTAATTAAAATTCTGTGAGGTTGTGTGTAAAACAATTTTTCATGCTTCACTATGTTTGATTTATAATAAAAAGGACAAAACTTAGGTACAATTCTTTAGGTGTGGTTCTTACTATTTTCTAATAAAATTATGACAAATATGATTTAGTGAGTGAAAATAGAAGAAATTAACATACGTGTAACAGAAAATTATACACTTGTCATAACTTTATTGGAAAATAGTAAGAACGACACCTAAAAATTTTTACCTAAGTTTTGTTCTAATAAAAAAATGATAAGAGATAATGAGATGAGAAATAGAATGATTTTATTATATTGTTTGATATAAGAGAAATAAAAGTGAAGGAAATATTTTCTCTATTATTATTATTATTATTATTATTATTATTATTATTATTATTATTATTATTATTATTATTTTATGTTTGATTGAATAGAAATTAAAAAAAAAAAAAAAAGAGAGAGATGTAGTATTATTGAAAAGATAAATTCGTCATGCAATAATTTTATTGAATTTATTTTTAGTTAATTGTGTTTATCATCATCTTAATAAATAAAAGAATTTTATTTGAAGTATTTATGTAATTTAATTTAACAAATAATTTATTTAATAGATGTTTAATTTTACATTAATAAATAATTTATTTAATAGATATTTAATTTTACATTAAAACATTTTGCTTTTATTTTTAAATTGAAAATTATAATTTTATTGAAGTAATACATGATAAATATTTTTATATCCAAATTTTTACTTCAATTTATTCCACAAATAATGAACGGGCCTTTATTCAAAATGGCAACTGAAAAATATTTCTATGAGTTATAAATTGGTAATAAAAAAATTGTTATCAAACATTTCTTTTATATGGTGATATGAATTTATAAGTTATACTCTAAAAATATAGTCTAAATCTTTTACTCTATCACTTTAATTTTCTAAATTATAACTCTTTATATATAGTTAATAAAAGATCTTAATATTTTTTATTTTTTAATATTGATCGTTAATTATTTTTTTTTTGGCATCAAAAATTACTTTTTTCCTTCAATTTCGGACCACCATATTTCCTTTTTCCCGGTGGCACAACTTTGTTACAATGGCTGCGGTGGCTCTCTGCCATCACTGTCGTTTTCCCCAGGAAGGCAGACACCACTTCTCTTTCGCCAGGGTCGAAGGTTCTTCATTAAAGTTTTTCAGTTATACTACATAACTGAAAACTTTAGGCCCTTTCGACCATGTTCTACGCTGGACGAACCATACATAAACTGGCTCACTAAAAGTGAGAAAAAGAAAGCCCAAGCTTGGAAGGATTTAGGTATCTTCGACTTAATCCAAATGTCGAAGCTAGGCTTTAGCTATTGCCAACCTTTCTTATTAGCATCTCTGTACTTTTGGGATAATACTTATAATACCTTCTGAAGGCTCTCTGGTTGTTGGCAGGCATTTTGCTAAAACATACTGAAGAAGATCATGTTGGAAGAGATGCTAGATGACTTAGCATTCAAACTTCAACATGTTGAACATCCTAGCATAACATCTTGGCTGCAGAAGCTGGTCTAACAAGTGGATCAGGTGGTTTTATTTGCTACAAGAATCTTTAATTCAACTCAGAATATTCGAAGAAATCAATCAGCTGATATTTTTACCAAGATGGTTTCAATCAGAAGATTTCCATGTTGTCTATTATTGGAGACATTATAGAAAAGATTGGATTGAAGACCTAATTTCTTGGAGAACAAGTAGCAGAATTTTGGCAGCCTCACTGTTTCGATTTGAAGCCCAGTCCAGAAAAAGACATATCTATAAATAGAAGGGCTGTAACCTAGTTTAGGTGTGGAACTGATATTATTTGTTTTAGGGTTTAGGAATCTTTATTTTCTGTGTGTTTCATATGTGTACATTCATAAATCTTCAGGTTTTGAATGTTGTTGTGATCTCCGAAGCTTTTAAGCAAGGAGAGTATTTGCATCCTCGTAAGCTTTGAAGCATCGAGGAGTAGTTTGTCTGGAAGAGTATCTTCTGGTTATTTTATTTGGTTTTTATTTTTTCACAAGGGATTGTGATTGGAAGGGATTTGAGGAGGGCCTCATACCTAGGTGGGTCTTAGGTAGAAGTCATAGGAAGGGTAGTGATTAAGTGAAAAGGGTAAACTGAGACTGTTTAACTTCGAATTGATATTATCGGATATTGATTTCATCCTGGCTTGGTAGCCCCTTGTAACATCCCAAAATTTCTTATTTAATTAATTTAATTAAGTTTTAAATTAATTAATTTGAATTAGCATTTTATTGGAATTATGTTGGGAGAAATAATAAAATGTAGTGTTGGGTCATTGGTGGAGTTAGTAATGTGGGGGTGTTAGTGTGAAGGAGCCCATTACTAAATTATGTTATGTTTTCATAAAACAAGAAAATAAGAGGAAATTGAGAAATAGAGGAGGTAAACCTAAGAGGGAGAGAAGAAGAACTCATGGGCAAAAGCTATTTCGCAACCCTTTGGCAGCCTTCACAAAATGGGTCATAACTTCCTGCTTGTAACTCCAAATCAGGTAATTCTCGAAGATTCGGATTCTACACGAAATTTCCTTCAATTTGATATATTAATTCATGTCAGGGAGGTTCTCGATGAGGGAGATAAGCGAGTTTGAAGATTGGGAATTCTTGCTGAAAGTGAAGGAAAAAGGCTTACGGGTTTGATGGAGAAGAAGTGGAAAAGTCCGGATTCTTGGCTAAGGTAAGGGGGGACTCTTCCAATTAACATCTATTATCGGGTTATGGATAATAGGACTGATATATATATATATATATATATATATATTATTTCGTATCGATTGAGTCATATGATAGAGTTAGGGATTTGAGTCAATTTAGATGATGATTGATCATTTGGCTAGAATCCATGATGTTTGTGTTGTTGTGGTTCAAATTGATAAAGTATGTGTAAATACTTGCTTGTGATGTTTGATTGTGTTCGAATGTGTTGTTGAGGCATGAAATGACATGGAATAATTGTGAATTGATTCTATTTTTGTGTATGGTCAAAATGATTCGATTTGGGTTGTGTTGGATGGAAATAAGTTGCTGTCAAAAGTGCTTTTTGCTGTTACAGGTGATGTAACCGGTTATGGTCGGGCTTGTAACCGGTTACGGCTGTGAAAAATGGGGTTTTTGGGCTGGTTACGAGTTCGTAACCGGTTACGATGTTGTTCGTAACCGGTTACGGCTGAAACTGTTTTTGAAAATTTGTTCTTCGTAACCCGTTACGGCTGAAGGTTTTTGAAAAATTGAATCATTTTAGAAAACTCATAACTTTTGAAACGTTGGTCCGTTTTGTGTGCCGTTTCGAGCAGGATGAAGCTTATGAGGTATTCTTTATGTTAGGATGATGAAATGATTAGTAGCTTGAGATTATTTCACGACTTTGCTTGTTTTGATGAATGTTGTGGTGGACATATATGATGAGATGTAACGACACAAGCTATGTTTAAGACATTATCATGTGATGATTTGTTTGTTGGTATGGTGAAGCTTATGAGATAATTTCGTGATGATGTGAATATCTCGTCTATTGGATGGATGATGTATTATTGACATATATGATGAAATGTGACAATATAAGATGTCGTTTGAAAAACATTATGATGTATGGTTTGTTGAGAATTGTATGATGATGATTGCTTTGTTTGGAATGATGTGGACACATGTATGTTCTTTCTTATTAATGATGATGATTGATGTGGACACATGTATGTTCTTTAATGATGATGATGATTGATTGATTGTATTTGAATGATGCTAATGTATATAAACATACTTGGATGATGATGATGATGTTGATGATGATGATGATGAAATGAGTATTTGATGATGTTACTCATAGACTTGACGATGGTATAAGTATGTTCATGTATGTTTGCATTCATTCATATTCATTGATGATGCTGTATCCATGATGATGTGTTGGATTAGTAAAGGGCATGATTCCCATTGTGTGGAATCTGTGCTAGCAGGGCCGTATCTTGATGATGTTGGATCGGTCATGGGTTATTCCCATTTGATGATGTTGGCACCACATGCATAGTGTCAGTTGCATTCATATGCATGACTTTTATAACATGATTGGATGTATTCCAGTGTTATAAATATTGATGATGTGTTGGTTGATTGTTTTGTGATGATGAAACTTGTCTGAATGTCTGTTTATGAAACAATTGGGTGAATGATGTAACTATGATGTGTTATTATTTATGATTCAATAACATTTGTTAATTTGAATGAGACTCACCCTTACTGTTGACATTTTCAGATTGGCGAGTAGCGGCTTTTGGCTTTGGTGAGGATAGCTCATAGGCCAGTTTGTTTAAGTATAGCGTCGGTGTCATGCTCTGATATTGTAACATTGGGGAACGCTAGTTTAGAGTTTATGATGATACTCTATTTTATTATTATTGGAGTAATTTTGTGAGATATTGCCTAGATGATGTTATGCTTATCCGTTGGTTAATGTTCCGCTGTGTAGAAACATGATTTTGTTAAATTGATGATTCGTTCCTAAGTGAAGCATGACAATTGATTTATGATAAATTGTTTAAATAGAATTGTGGCACCCTTGTTTTCATGTTTTACTCTGAATTATTTTATTAATTTCCGCGGGGTTTAGAGAGGTGTTACAATAGTGGTATCAGAGCAGGTCGGTCCGTCCGGCCAATTGTCGAGTCAGTTGAGTTGCACGACAGTTGAATACTGTCGGCATACTATCCCTTAGTACGCGACATGTGAGTGAATCACTGTCGGTGCTTGGTTGTTTGTTGCGGAAGTTGGTTTGAAAAAAGTGGGGGAGAAGCTTCACTCCTAGATTATGTTTCGATTGTAAGATGATTTATTCAGTAGGCTGTTATTGGCAACAGTGCAAGCGTTGTTGGGGTTGTTGTTTCCCGAATCGAAGGTGACTTGGAATTAAGACTTGACTGGTAATTTAGTTGGAGCATCTTGAAGGAGAATGATTAGATGTAATTGATGATTATTTGTAGGAGAGGAAAATTAGGAAGTTTCAATGTATCAGCTCTGCTGAGGGGATGCGAAGTTGTCAGTTGAGTAGCCTTGCGTCTCAGAAGGAGTTCAGCTGCAAGTTGCAAAGAGGTTTGCGGTCGTAAGGTTTCAAAAATCGCACTTCGGCGATGGGATGTGTTGCTCAAGTTATAAGAATGTTTGGAAGTGAAGAGATATGATAAGGGGCTGTTTGGAATGTGATCGAGTTGAAGAGATTGAGTTTTGGAGTGAGATTTTCGTAAGCAAAACGCAGGAAAATTGCAGAATAGCTGCAGAACTACGAAAATTCATAACTGGAGTTCTGGACATCCTATTTGAGCTCCGTTTGAAGCATCGGAAAGCTAAAGAGATGAACTTTGTTATACAAATGGTTGCAGCAGCTGTAACATATTTAATTATGACAGGATGACGTTGGAAAGAGGTGAAGTTACGGTTACTCTTGTTCTTAGAACTAGACTTATTGGTACTGCACGAGATGTCAGTGTCAGTGTTGGACGGATTGAAGGAATAATTAGAAGGTTTGTTGAGAAGTAATTTTAAGAATTGAATATTCCATTTGAAGAGTTTTGGGAATACCGTATAGAGCGTCGTTGCATGATGTCGAGGATGCATTTTCGGATAACGATTGGAAAATTCATATCTTGAGTTCCGAGTGTCGGATTAATGTGCCGTTGAGCCTACGAATAGGTTAAGTTATGTTCTACCTTATGAGAGAGTTATAAATACAGTAGAGGTGATCCTATGAGGAGATATTCTGAATTCGGTTAAGGAAGCGTAGAACTTGTTGAATAGGAATACCTACTATCGCGATTGTTCGAAACAAAATTGAGTGGAACATGTTGTTGATGAATAGGCTGATGAGATGTTCGATAATAAAGATGATTTGAGTGCCGATGGATTTTAGTGAAGAGTGAATTAGTAGGAAGGGTGAAATAAACTTTGGGAACAGTTGAAGTCGTAATTGTGATGCCAAAGTAACGACGGGTATAAAATAAGAATTGTAGAGAATTTCTAACACCTATTGATGTGAGGAAGACTTGTTGAGATTCCGAGTGGAATGATATTGGGATGTGAAAGACGTCACAGGATTGGAAGTAAAGCCACGAGTTATGAATGTTATCGCGGTCTTTTGCTAAGATGAGGATTTTGATTTGGAACGAGATGAATAGTAATCTACGAGTATATTAGTGATTGTGAAGTTGGAAGTACTTAACAAGTGTGTGATGCTAAGTGACTATGAAGCGGATTGTGTGAAATGTTTGGACGTTGGTGTCTCACCGACAAGATCCAATAAGAGTGAAGTGTGCGAGTTGTAAAGACTCAAAGTGGATTATTGAACTATGACGATGTTAATGAGTTGAGTGCAAACTCGAAAAGGACACTATTATGTAGTAACGACAGTTTATGCTTAAACATGGTTGTCGGCTATCTATTGACAAATTGAGGACTTGATCACCCTTAATCTCTTGTTGGTAGTAGACGGAATCATATAGATGGGATGAACTTGGTTTGTTACCTTAATGGTTTGGGATGTGAAGAATACTAAGCCGTGAGAATAATCACTCACCATGTTGTGTGAACTTATGAAGAAGTGAAAACGAAAGAGTGCAATATATTGGATGATGACTTAAGACGGGTAATCAGAGTCGCGCAGCGAAAGTGCGATGTGGAGTAGTGTTATGAGTACTACTTGTGGGAAGTGAGGAATTGATATGTCAAGAGCCTACATAGAGAATGTGTATTGATCTATATATTGGATTTAGAACCCAGTGGATGTAAGGATGACGTGTCGAAGAATTATAACTCTTTTGAATAATTGCCGAGATGATGAATATGTTATTATGGTTCTACGTAGTTAACGAGTATGCATTCGGCGAAATTAAAACGAAGAGTTGATACTATATAAAGCTGTAATAATTTTGTGTTGTTATTAAGGTGACATTGTAGATTCCAGATATAATGAGGAATTATACTCTATGGAGAACGAAGTTGATTTAATTCCTAGAAAAGAGCGAGACTCAGTCTGAGCTATTTTGTAAGCAACAGTATATTAATGTTAATGAGTGTGATTACAATTACTTGGGTGTACTCGTTCTGATGGTTGGAATGTTTTAATAGATGTAGTAACTCAGGAATTTATTTTTGAGTGCGAGTAAGTATTGCTAAGTGGTAGATTAGTACCATGAATGGTAAAGAATGATTCTCGAACGAATGAGTAAAGAGAGTCGGAATCGGGTAAAACTCAGGAATCTAATTGGTGTAGGTGATTGTAATGAGTAATCGGAATAGTGTAGCGGAAGCAGAATGTAAAGTGTTGGATAATTGATGGTGTGACTTAAGAGGAGTCAGATAATTGGAATTCAATGGCATGAAGAATACGATTATTGAGTTTTGTGAAGGAAGCAGTTGGTGAAAAGTGTAAGTATTATTTTATCGCTCAGATGGAAGAGTGTGTCTAAGGTTGGTACGTTTGGTAGATGGAATGCATTACTGAAGTGTTGATAAGGTGTGATCATACCACGGGTTGTGTAATTATATTATTTAGTCATTGAGCGTATTGTATGAGTTGTACCTCAATGTACTATTGTTGTTAACCTTTTGGGGGTATAATGAGTAGTACACCTTTGGGTGGTCAAATGCGACGTAACAGCTGAAATTGAATGCATGAGACATGTTTCTGTTGGTTATGTCAGATGAATTTTGAGGATCGACTAGGGAAATGTTACCTGGGAACTGGAGAGTCAGATGAAGGACTCCTATCCGTAACTTTTCACTTGAGGTATGTTTTCGAGGACGAAAACTCTTTTAGTGGGGGAGAGTTGTAACATCCCAAAATTTCTTATTTAATTAATTTAATTAAGTTTTAAATTAATTAATTTGAATTAGCATTTTATTGGAATTATGTTGGGAGAAATAATAAAATGTAGTGTTGGGTCATTGGTGGAGTTAGTAATGTGGGGGTGTTAGTGTGAAGGAGCCCATTACTAAATTATGTTATGTTTTCATAAAAAAAGAAAATAAAGGGAAATTGAGAAATAGAGGAGGTAAACCTAAGAGGGAGAGAAGAAGAACTCGTGGGCAAAATCTATTTCGCAACCCTTTGGCAGCCTTCACAAAATGGGTCATAACTTCCTGCTCATAACTCCAAATCAGGTAATTCTCGAAGATTCGGATTCTACACGAAATTTCCTTCGATTTGATATATTAATTCGTGTCAGGGAGGTTCTCGATGAGGGAGATAAGCGAGTTTGAAGATTGGGAATTCTTGCTGAAAGTGAAGGAAAAAGGCTTACGGGTTTATTGGAGAAGAAGGGGAAAAGTCCGGATTCTTGGCTAAGGTAAGGGGGGACTCTTCCGATTAACATCTATTATCGGGTTATGGATAATAGGACTGATATAGATATATTATTTCGTATCGATTGAGTCATATGATAGAGTTAGGGATTTGAGTCAATTTAGATGATGATTGATCATTTGGCTAGAATCCATGATGTTTGTGTTGTTGTGGTTCAAATTGATAAAGTATGTGTAAATGCTTGCTTGTGATGTTTGATTGTGTTCGAATGTGTTGTTGAGGCATGAAATGACATGGAATAATTGTGAATTGATTCTATTTTTGTGTATGGTCGAAATGATTTGATTTAGGTTGTGTTGGATGGAAATAAGTTGCTGTTAAAAGTGCTTTTTGCTGTTACAGGTGATGTAACCGGTTACGGTCGGGCTTGTAACCGGTTACGACTGTGAAAAATGGGGTTTTGGGGCTGGTTACGAGTTCGTAACCAGTTACGGTGTTGTTCGTAACCGGTTACGGATGAAACTGTTTTTGAAAATTTGTTCTTCGTAACCCGTTACGCTTTTTCTGTAACACGTACGGCTGAAGGTTTTTGAAAAAATGAATCATTTTAGAAAACTCATAACTTTTGAACCGTTGGTCCGTTTTGTGTGCCGTTTCGAGCAGGATGAAGCTTATGAGGTATTCTTTATGTTAGGATAATGAAATGATTAGTAGTTTGAGATTATTTCACGACTTTTCTTGTTTTGATGAATGTTGTGGTGGACATATATGATGAGATGTAACGACACAAGCTATGTTTAAGACATTATCATGTGATGATTTGTTTGTTGGTATGGTGAAGCTTATGAGATAGTTTCGTGATGATGTGAATATCTTGTCTATTGGATGGATGATGTATTATTGACATATATGATGAAATGTGACAATATAAGATGTCGTTTGAAAAACATTATGATGTATGATTTGTTGAGAATTGTATGATGATGATTGCTTTGTTTGGAATGATGTGGACACATGTATGTTCTTTCTTATTAATGATGATGATTGATGTGGACACATGTATGTTCTTTAATGATGATGATGATTGATTGATTGTAATTGAATGATGCTAATGTATATAAACATACTTGGATGATGATGATGATGTTGATGATGATGATGATGAAATGAGTATTTGATGATGTTACTCATAGACTTGACGATGGTATAAGTATGTTCATGTATGTTTGCATTCATTCATATTCATTGATGATGTGTTGGATTAGTAAAGGGCATGATTCCCATTGTGTGGAATCTGTGCTGGCAGGTGTAGCGGGGAAAAATCTGATATCGAAGCCATGGGATTGACTCGAATCAATATTCCGTTTTGAAATCGCCACCGCGCTTTATTTTTTCAAAGGAAAAGGGAAAAGAACGAAAAAACCAAAGTTTGTTTTTAAAACAAGAAAGAGAACTCAGGTTCGGGTGTTGATTATATGAGGGGAAGGTTTAAAGCACCCCTCATATCCGTGGTACTCCACGGGAACCTTTTTGAAAATCTGTGTGTGTGCTAAAAAACGGTTTGTTTTATTTTTAAAATAAGCTCGGCAAAGCGTTAAGCTTTGGGCCTACATACCTCCTCGGTGCAATGGAGAAGTCAGAGCTAATGTAGTTCCGCTTTTGGAAAAAACGTTTTTAAAACGAATAAACACTTTGTTGTCGTTAGAGAGAAATACTCAGCCATTGATCTTGAGCATGAGAACAAACAAGTTCTTTGCATCGCAAATGAAAGAAGGGCGCCAACTCGGATAAAATCAACGAGTATGCCACTAGCTCTCTCACGCGGAAAAGATCTCGTTATTATCAATCAATTTCAAAATCGTGGGGTATAACCACTCGTTTCGACAATTAACGGTGTTTAAACTTTTGAAGAAAAGCCACTAAGGGCGAAAGATATTTTTAAGAAAAGAAAAAAAAGTTTTGAAAAGGTTTGCAAACATAAGAATATTTTGGAAAAAGGGAGAAGATTTTGAAAATTTAAGAATGGGAGGAGATGAAGAGGCTAACCTAATGCATAAAATAAAAGCTAAGGAAAGAAACGGTCTAACCGAATAAGAAGCCAACACTTGACATTAAGAGCCAAGGTAGTTTTCCCATCCTTTGGATTTATCAATACCAACACATTAACACTTGGGGATCCAGATGAACTTATTGTCTTAGCAACATTTTTTATTAAGATTCTGACGAAAATTGGGCAGAGTAACGGCTGTTTTCGGGTAAAATCCTTATATCAATGCCTTGGAATTAACCATCAAGGGCTTTCAAGGAAATACCTGCACACATAAACATACAACAGAACAATGCCAGACAGACAGAACAATCACAGGATAGTAATAGAATGAGTCCAGAGGTACTAGGTCCATAAGTCCGAATCTCCAAAGCGCTAGGGATAGTAACCGATAGTCCAAAGAGAGCCTTATGTATTTTTTAGATTTTGGTTATTTATTAGTGTTTTAGCGAAAAAATAAAGTATGGTCCAAGTGGACAAAAGAAAAATAACAGAAGCATAAACATATGTCCAAGTGGACAAAGAGAAAATGACGGAAAGTAAATATGATGAAATGATAAAGTAAAGCGATAAAGCGAGAAATATAAAGAGCGGTAATATAAAGAGCGGTATAGTAAAGGTGCGGAAATTAAAGTTAGTTGTTAAGTGTTAAAGATAACCATCTTGAAACTTGTCAAGTATGTTATCAAAGTTAGTAGGAAGATCTATGGTGAGTGAATGATGTACTCGGATTTAAATTCAATGGGGTTTATCAGAAGCTTGATAGAATCATAGCGACTACACGATAAAAACCTCCACAAGTCTTAAATCAACCGCATACAATTCTCTTCCATATTTGATCTTTTTTATTCGGGACACGAAATATTGCGCTATGTTAAGCAGATCGCCAAGTGATTTATGTAGAAATCACCCTACAACGAGGCCGGTCAAAACTTTATGTGCTAATGCATGCGAGAAGAACGATATGTAGATCGCCTTCCGAAAGCAATACCGCACGAAAAGAAGATAGGTAACGATCTAGTCTTCACTAAGAATCCATAAGAATTCTCAAAGTATTAAGACTTTCATCGATCAAAAGAAAAAAAGGAGAAGGAGAAGATAAAATGCATAAAGATAATCAACTCACACTATCATTAATATCATTCATCTAATATTATGGATTTGGTTCTTTCAAACCTATCAACATCCTAGATCCAATGATATTAATGAAATGGAGGAAGAAGAATAAAATTCACAAAAGATAATCAACTCACACTATCATTAATATCATTCATCTAATATTATGGATTAGGTCATTTCAAACCTATCAACATCCTAGATCCAATGATATTAATGAAGTGGAGGAAGTAGGAAGCCAAAACAAGCATAAAAAAGGCAAAAAACCACATTCTGCCAGCAGGAAATCGATTTCATGCAGAGGGAAATCGATTTCCATAGTGCAGTTTTCAAAAAAAAACAAGTCACGCTCAGCAGGAAATCGATTTCAGCCTTAAGGAAATCGATTTCCTCAGTGTAAAAATCAGCAAAAACAGCATTTAGAGGCATAAAACTTGACTTGAACAAATGTACAAACACCTTATGATCAAACATCAATTGGAGCACGAATTTTCCATCAAATCACCATCAAATAGCACCAATATAGCATCAAAGATGCATCACACACAAGCAACAAAGATCTACATCATGATATACAAAAAGGATGAAGAAAATTTACCAAATCTTGAACAAAACTTGGATCTACTTCAAGAATCACCAACACAAATCTTGATCTCTCAACAATTGAAGAAAAAAAATGAAATGGATGGTGGTTTAGCTCAAAGTTTGTGAGGTTCAAGATGTAACTCACAAACTTTATGAAAGAATGAAGAGCTTTGGTGAATTTGGTAGGAATGAGGAGAAAAATTGCAAGAGGTTTTTTGGCTCTCAAAAGCTTGAGAAATGAATTTGCAAGAACTTTTTTGGCTATCAAAAGTGTCATACCCCAAAATTTGCCCATACATTTTCTCCTATTTCAAATTCAAATCAAAACACAAAGCTCCAAAACACAGTCTCCTATACAAAAACTCTAAACTAGTGTTTGACTAATTCAAGGGAAAATCATTGAATCAATGGCTCAAGGTGGTTCAATAAAGTCCCTAATATCCCAAAGTATCTCCATATAAAGTTTCAAGTCAAACAGAACAAGTTTGGTCCCTCAAATCATGATTAGGTCAACAGTCGATCCTCAAGGGCAAAACAGTCATTGCAAGTCAAGATACAGTCAAAGTTCAAGATATTTGGTCAACAACACCCTCATAACCCTAAAATCATCATTTGATCAAGGATTGATCATGATGATGCAAGGAAAGATCAGAAAAGTCAAAAGTCAAAAGTTACTATTTTGGGCATTAATTGAAAAAGTCAACCAAACTTTGAAAATTCACCAAATATTCATACTTCATCAGAAAAATTCCCACCAAAGCTCATTTTGAAGGGAATTCATTCCTCTATCCAATGGTCCAAGAATCAGAGCCCATAGGTCAATGGTTTAAGAGATATGGCTTCATACATTCTAGGTCCTTTCCAAAAGTCAACAAAAAGAACATTTTTTCAAAAGGTCATAAAATGAGAATGGAAAATGATTTTGATACGAGACCAAAGACATTGGTTAGAGGACTCTCTAAGGTCTCTAAAAAGTCTTAGAACACTCCCATACCTCAAAAATTGAGAGAGATAGGCATTGTCAAAGTTGGGCAATTTCAAAGAGAAAAATATGAAGAAAAAAGCTTCAAAAAGAATATTCTTGCAAAGAGGCCCACACTTTTAAGATCCAATCTCCATCCTCATGACGTGTAGAGCCCAATATCCAATTGACACGAATTTGTGATAATTATTTGATTTTATATTGAATTTTTCTATTTAAAATATAATATAAATCAAATAATTAAAGTGAGGGGAAAATATTTGATTTAAGAAGACATTCTAATTAGATTCAATCATCAAAATAGTCCATATTTACTTCAAATTTCGTGGAGACATGATTGGCAAGAGATTCACACAAAAATAGCAAGTTTGCATATTATTTTTGAATCAAATTTCTTCATTTAATTATGGGCTTCTTGTGGACCTTTTTCTTGACCTAATTTGGCCCTTATATATAGTCAAACACGTTCAGCAAAAAGGGAGGACGAAAAAATGGAGAAAAGAGGCTAGGGTTTCAAAACCATATTATTTAAGAAGAGTGCAATTTTCGTGTGCTATAACCAAACAATTTCAACGTCTCCAAGTGATTCCATTCTCATCCTACGGTGTAACAGAACAGGTATGGATCATGAGACGTGATTAAAACACCCTGAAACGTAAGCTTTCCCTCTCACATGTTCATGTACATTCAACATTCGTTTTCCATATTCTATCGTGTTTGGACCTGAACTAATGATTTCTTTTAGTTTATAACATGTATTAGAACAGGACTGGAACATAACATGGAAGCTTTAAGCCTTATAATGATACTTGCCATTGTTAGGGCATAGAATATGAGCAACATCGAATCCATAGTTCCAAGCCGCTACAGATCCAAATAACGCCACCATTAGAATCGCCTTGGTCTAATTAGGCGATCTGGGTCCTTTTTCGTTCTTGATTTACGCGTGTCTTGCAGTTTTGATGTTTTGCAGGTTCGCTACAATGGAGTTCGCAGCTGATTCGCAGCTATAGGCGAAGCAAGGTCGTAGCTAAAACTGGCTGGGAAAACGTGAAGAAGATGAACATGTGGGAGGATTCTTGACCGCGCGTTGTCTCGTCCTCATTGGTCCGTCGAATAACGCACTCTCTCTCTTCATGCGTGGAATCACGCTATTGGCTGGTCAAAAGATCAAATACTCTCTCTCTCTGTTTGTATTGGATGCAGCATAACGGCAGTGGGCCCCAGTTTCAGTCCAATTTGACTTTTCCAATTACCCCTGCATTTTTCTATTTGTTTTCTTTGAAGTGTTTCATTGATGAATAAAACATTGCAGCAGGATTGGCTAAAGATGTGCGCGCGTGACTCATAGAGAGGGGGTTCGATCCCCAGGTTTTGCGAAATAATTTTACAATTAGGTTGCTAACAGATCCAGTGCAAGCAGCTCCCACGCGTCCTACAGTGCACCTTCAGCCACCAGCCCTCGGATCTCTCAAGCTTCAGATCTGACGCCTCCAAACCTGCGAGTACACCATGGACCTCTAGGACTGCACAGCACCGGATCATACGCCCAGCTAAGTATTTCTTTTTTTATTTTATTTTCTTAATATAATTCTTATTTTTATTTTAATTCTTATTTCATTTTATTTATTTCTTTTTCTTATCTTTACTTAATATAAACATTTTGTATTATAAAAATTTCATTTAATTATTTATTTAATTTGATCAAAGATTCGATTTTTATTTATTTATATAATATTAACAAAAAAAAATGATTGTTATGTATATACTTTTAATTAATTAATAAAAAAATTTAATAATTAACTTTTGGGTTTGTTAACCCCGATTCATTTATAAACCCTAGAAACTTCTGGTAGGTGTTTTCCACTAACAAACCTTTTAGGTCACAATAAGTTTTCTAAAAAAGAAAAAGCCTTTGGGGTTTGCAAACCCTTCATGGTTTGTGGAACATTCATACACTAACCTTTTTCTGTTTTTGTTCAGACTTTCAGGATTGATCAAGATTCTTCCGACTACGCGCCGTCAGATCAAAAAAGCTAAGTTCTATTTTCTTTTTTTTTATCCTTTTATTTTTTATTTTTTGCCTTATAGGTTCAACTAGGTTTTACTTTCAAATGTTAAAGAATTTCGCCTACACTCACCCCTATTATTTTCATTTTAATGGTCAGGGTCAATGCTTCACGTTCAAGGCAAATCTTTGCCCATCAACCTTCATCAACCTTCATCAACCGAAGCTAAAGGTTTGTCAAGTTGCCAAGGCTACGAGTTTGGTAACCCTAAAATCTAACCTTTTATTTTTCTGTCTAATTATTACTTGTGTCAAACCCTATTAAGGGATCCGCTGGTTTCATTGTTCCCTTCCCCATATTATTATGTAACTGTTCCCTGGTTGTATTGTGTGGCCTTAAAGGCACTTAAAATTGTTATATTATTTTACTGCGTGGTTAGTAATCTTAGGGAGTGCAAACCATGAACTGAACATAGATCACCTAACTACAAGATAAATGTAATCGAAGTTAACCACGTGATTGTTGCACCCACACACCTTTAGGGTAATCCCTCTGGTTGCCTTTGTTGCCTTGTTGCCTTCAAGTGTGCTAAATAGTCAAGTCCCTCGATTCCGAGGATACCTAAAGCAAAACAAACGTTGCCCTCAGTTCATTATCATCAATGTTGTCCCTCGATGTTGCCTCGGTAAAAAAAATGATGATTTGTCCCTATTGCTAAGGTATCCTCGCATGATGCCTAAAAAGATTAATGACTATTATATCATTCCCTTAGACTACCTGCCCTCTTTATGGCATGGGACAGTCTTATGGCGAACGATTACTCGATGACCCTTAAACATCCAATTGAAAGACTTCCTGCCTTCTATGGTATGGATAGATCCTTTCGCCTCGAAAAGCTAAAAGAACAAATTTTTAAAACTTAGGGTAGTTGCTACTAATTGCTCGCTCTTTTCAAATTCAAATCAAAAATACTTTTCCGACTCAATTTCAAAACAATTTCAAAACAAGGCTACGCTTATTTACAAGCTAAAGTCCTTAACGAAATTTTTATTATTCACACACGACACTCTTTCAAACAAATCAAACAAAGTGAGCTAGCAATTAAGAGCCCATGGATAACCATGGATGCAAAGGGTGCCTTACACCTTCCCTTTGTATAACTTACCCCCCGAACTCAAAATCTTCTTTTAAAGGTCTTTTCCTGTTCTTTTAGCCTTTCCTAAAATTGGATAAAATAAAAGTCGGTGGCGACTCTTGCTTAACCGCGACATTTCGATTGATAAAAAGTCAGTTCACCGTATTACAGAACTGGCGACTCTGCTGGGGATGCTTTCGAATAAAAGAGGGGTTACCTTAGAGTTTAGGATCACTTTATTGTTTGTTTGTTTGCTTTATTTTCCAAGATTGTTTTGGGTATTGAATGGAAGATGAATCCTACACCCGGATTCGAGTACACCTTAAGATAGGAGCGGCATAGTCATGGAGACCTCCCTTGTGCATGCTTGGGATTGGTCAAAATGAAGTTCGCGCTTGAGTTAGGCCTCCACTGGTTATTGTGTACCTCTTTTGCATGAGAGAGGTTTACGCATGTATCTTTGGGTGCGTCGGAGCTCAAGGACCTTTAGTCACCTTTAACCCATCTTGACTTTTAGGAACGTAGTGGGAGGGCTATTCTTGGTGCATGCCAAGTTATGGTCGCTACCCGATACTACAGCTCAGATAGGTTTCTTCCTAAAGTATCATTGCGTGGTATGCATGTATCATGTTCGAGGGTGCTTTAGAGGGGGCTGACAATTCTGAGTCACTTGGTAGAACCCGTTGCTGATATCATCCTTATCCTTAGAAGTTCCTTTGGGGAAGGGTATCTCACATGTTCTAGACTCCATGCAAGCCAAGCCTAAGGAAATTGTGTGACTTGTGTGACTTATGTGATTTGGTTGTGTTTGCTACTAACCCTCCTATTTCCTTGCAGGATTTGCTTGTAGGACGTTTCGTCCTCACTACCTTATACTCTAACCCTTTATTTCCTTGCAAGATTTTCCTGTAGGACAATTTGACCTTATGCTTTACTTAAAGCATTGCATCTGCGTGACATCATAACATCATAACGTCACATGTAAACTAACCCTTTCAAGGATCTTAGGGATTTAGGGCCCACAATTTCAGGTGCTCTTATTAAGGACTGAAATCCTATCAAGGGGCAAGAGGATTTATTTTCCTCAAGCCACGTACCTTCCAATTCAAAGACTCAGCACCTAACAAGGGGCGAGAGGATTTATTTTCCTCTAGCCATGTATCCTCAAGTTCAAAGATATCCCGAATCAGAGGCGATGACCCATTTGATATGGTGAGCTTGATTCTCAAAGATGGACGTTCAGAGACAAGAGTCGGAATTCTTCGAACAAATATGAGACCAAATCACTTTCCAATGTTGCTAACTAAATTCCTTAAAGATCCTTGAAAACATTTCATTTGCATTCATGACATCGCATATTTCTAACTGTGTTTTCAAGCTCCGCCTCGACAATCATTCCTCTCAGATATAATCAAGCTGGAAATTCATTCTGACAAGCCCTTTTACATTCCAAAACTTCGTCAAATAACTCATCGACTCTAACAAGCAAGCATTCTCTATCAGATATGGTCTAATGCGCGACCCGTTCCGGTATTCCCTATCAGATATGGTCCAATGTATGACCCGTTCCGGTATCTTCAGTCAGATATGGTCTAATGTATGACTCGTTCTGGCATTATTCATCAGATATGGTCTAATGTATGATTCGTTCTGACATTCCCCTTCAGATATGGTTTAATGAATAACTCGTTCTGATATCCTTCAACAGATATAGTCCAATGTATGGCTCGTTCTGACATTCCACCAGATATGGTCTAACGTACGACTCGTTCTGCTATTACTCCAACAGATATGGTCTAATGTACGACTCGTTCTGCTATTCCTCAACAGATATAGTCTAATGTATGGCTCGTTCTGATATTCCTCCTCAGATATGGTCTAACGTATGACTCGTTCTGACACTCCTCTACAGATATGGTCTAAAGCATGACCCGTTCTGGTCTTCTCAATCAGATACACATTCCGGAAGCTCGAACCCCGGATACTCTGAATCTCTACACCAAGTCCCACAACAACGAAGAAAGACAGACGTACCTAAGCGTCAATTCACCGAGATCAATATGTCATTAGCTCAAGCATTACAACATCCATTGAAGATCGAATTGATTACTCTGAGGGACCCTCCTAAAATGCTAACACTTCCACTCCTGACTATAAACTCAATGCGAGGTGCGCGTACCATTCCAACAGTCTGGGACATTACACAAACAATTGCGGGACATTAAGGAACAAAGATTCAAGATCTGATCAATGACGGAGAAATCAAATCCAACTCTCCTAAAACTCCTGTGGTGATCACCGCTCCTATGCCTAGTCATGACAAGACGGATTGACGTCTAGACGGACGAACTTTTGGATCAATAGATCTACTTTCATTTGCATGTTTCTTTTCTGTTTGTTTAAACATTCAAATTATGATAGACATTATCTGTTTTAATAATCATCATCAGTGCATTGCATATGTTTGTCTTGAATAAATTATTTCGTTATCACTCATTTTAAATTATGTCTTTATTCTGCATATGTTTTGTGATATTCAACTCCTGCTAAGCTGTAAGCCTTTTGAGGGAGAATGACGAAAACGATACCGCAACCTCACACAGTATGCTTTTGAGCGGACTATGCTGACGATGTACAGGCATTGTTTCAATTCCTAAACAGTGGAGATATAAGGATGATAATCCCTCGTCAACCCTTTTTGAGCCTAAGAAGTAGAAGTTTCTTTCTTGTATTAATCAAAACCCTTGATCAAAACCTGGGGCAGGGTAGTTCTCAGTTAATCTGGCTGAGCATTCTATTTCAAGAGAATCATTCAGTACACCTTTCAACAAAGGTTGTAATCACAAGCGTTCATCCGCACACATCAAAGAAGTGTTGGAGATGTCAACCAAAACCCAATGATGGTTCGTCAATCATCAAACAAGACAGTCAATATCTTCAAAAAAAATGAAAAAACATATATACAAAGGAAAGCCTGCTAAGTCAAAAATCAAAAGACGACTTAGGCAAAATCAAGGCATCCCGCTGACTGTAAGCTCAAAATAGACAGTTCAGGCAAAAGTTAGGGATATCAACAAAAAAAAAAAAGAGAAAAAAAAAAGAAAACAAAAGGGGTCAATAAATTCCTGAACAACACAATGTTGTGACCACCAAAAGGAAGAAGTGACTGCCCTCTCGAAAGTTCTCTCTGCTTGTGAACCATCATCATTATCAAAGATACAAATCCAAAAGTCTCTTGGAAACTGAATGCATAAATTGAATTAACTGAGCTTAGGGCTGAAGATCATCACGAAGAGGGGTGGGTACAATCAAATTTTGAGCCATTATCCTTTGTTTCTTAAACCGTGAACCAAGCCACGTTACAACCCTTGAAAGTCCTAACTGAAGCATGGTTAGTTCGAAAGCATACTGTCACCAAAAGGTATCCTGACTCCTTAAGGCTTATCACAAATGCTGAGTTGATATTTTGTTTTTACAAGCATCAGGTTTTTACAAACATCTCATTGTTACAAATACCATGTCTTTATAAATATCACACTTTTACATCTCTTGTTTTAATGTTTTTTCAAAAACTCAAGACAAACGTATGCATTGCATCTCATGAATTCATTATTAAACATATTCTGCTACATAATTTCAAATGTTAGCATCAGAAAGAACTTGCACAGGGTACAACTAATGACTAACAGTTATCCAGACAGACAAGATCATTCCAGAAGCAATGTCTCCTATGTACACAAGGGGCATGGCACGTTTGCTCAATCAATCAGGGGCAATCAAGTCAAGATTCAAATAATCTCTCAAATGCCAAAGAGTCAAGGGCATACATCTCAAATGGGTTTCAAACTATTCCCCAATCAATCTAGGGCAATCAAGTCAAGATTCCGAGAACCTCTCAAGGATGCCAAAATAATCAGGGGCACGCATCCAAGAAGATCTGAAGCTACTTCTCAACCAACATAGGACATCATATTGGGCATATGATTACTAGGGGCATGTCTCCTAAAGTGCACATCTTATAAAGTCCTCGCAAGGCGAATCTTTCCAAAGTTCCTGCTAACTGGGGGCAAATCTATACAAGTCCAGTTTGACATTTTAAGTGACGTGTCCTAAATCAAGTAGTAGTTACTATAATACTGGGGGCAACTTTCACCCATGTCTCCCCACAAAGCCGGGTTCACAAGATCATATCCCCACAGAGTAATCATTAAGAAGATATCTTCAAACGCTCCCGATAGAGACATGGCTGCCCAACAGAGTTTACATCTTCAACACAGTCGCTCTCCTCCAACACGATTTATCAATATCTTTATCACCAATCAGGGAACATTAAGTCACTGATCATCTCCAAGCAGAAATCATAAATTCCCAGCTGAGCATCTTCAAGACAAGATCAGACAGTACAATTACAAGGACATAAAGATCTACATAAATCATATTCACATATCATATGTCATAAACATATTCATACATTGCATACATTACCTCATAATGAACTCATACATAACATGCAAAAGCTCTCATTTATTTTGAGGGATTCATTACATAACCCATGCATCATGACATTGCATAAATCTAACTTTACCTTTTGCAGAATACAGGTACAAACAAACGAACGAAAACTCCAACTTTCCAAGATCTAATTCATCTACCACGAACGGTACTGACACGATCATTTCCAAGATCTAATTCAGTCACCACGAACGGTACTGACACGATCATTTCCAAGATCTAATTCAGATACTACGAACGGTACTGACACGGTCAACTCTCAGAGATCTAATTCTATCATCACGAACGGTGTAGACACGATCACTGACATTCTCAGTCTAATTCAGCTACTACGAACGGTACTGACACGACAGAAGATCTAATTCAGATACTACGAACGGTACTGACACGATCAAATTTCAGAGGTCTAATTCTATCATCACGAACGGTGTAGACACGATCACTGACGTCCACGGTCTAATTCAGTTACTACGAACGGTACTGACACGACAAGAGAGTCTAATTCTATCATCACGAACGATGTAGACACGATTATCTCTCCAAAGGATCTAATTCATTTACTACGAACGGTAATGACACGATCAACGCGCAAACAACATTTCTCAAACTTCAACTACCGGATGGCATCTTTAAAGCCCATCTCCGACAAAAGCCCCTACTTCAACTAGGGCAAATTTCTTGGTATTCTAGTGTTCAATCATCTTCCACCTTCAGATACCGACTGGCACACAAACCACTCTACATCTTCAGGTTTAAGATAATTGAACAGGGGCAGCTGTCATACCCCAAAATTTGCCCATACATTTTCTCCTATTTCAAATTCAAATCAAAACACAAAGCTCCAAAACACAGTCTCCTATACAGAAACTCTAAACTAGGGTTTGACTAATTCAAGGGAAAATCATTGAATCAATGGCTCAAGGTGGTTCAATAAAGTCCCTAATATCCCAAAGTATCTCCATATAAAGTTTCAAGTCAAACAGAACAAGTTTGGTCCCTCAAATCATGATTAGGTCAACAGTCGATCCTCAAGGGCAAAACAGTCATTGCAAGTCAAGATACAGTCAAAGTTCAAGATATTTGGTCAACAACACCCTCATAACCCTAAAATCATCATTTGATCAAGGATTGATCATGATGATGCAAGGAAAGATCAGAAAAGTCAAAAGTCAAAAGTTACTATTTTGGGCATTAATTGAAAAAGTCAACCAAACTTTGAAAATTCACCAAATATTCATACTTCATCAGAAAAATTCCCACCAAAGCTCATTTTGAAGGGAATTCATTCCTCTATCCAATGGTCCAAGAATCAGAGCCCATAGGTCAATGGTTTAAGAGATATGGCTTCATACATTCTAGGTCCTTTCCAAAAGTCAACAAAAAGAACATTTTTTCAAAAGGTCATAAAATGAGAATGGAAAATGATTTTGATACGAGACCAAAGACATTGGTTAGAGGACTCTCTAAGGTCTCTAAAAAGTCTTAGAACACTCCCATACCTCAAAAATTGAGAGAGATAGGCATTGTCAAAGTTGGGCAATTTCAAAGAGAAAAATATGAAGAAAAAAGCTTCAAAAAGAATATTCTTGCAAAGAGGCCCACACTTTTAAGATCCAATCTCCATCCTCATGACGTGTAGAGCCCAATATCCAATTGACACGAATTTGTGATAATTATTTGATTTTATATTGAATTTTTCTATTTAAAATATAATATAAATCAAATAATTAAAGTGAGGGGAAAATATTTGATTTAAGAAGACATTCTAATTAGATTCAATCATCAAAATAGTCCATATTTACTTCAAATTTCGTGGAGACATGATTGGCAAGAGATTCACACAAAAATAGCAAGTTTGCATATTATTTTTGAATCAAACTTCTTCATTTAATTATGGGCTTCTTGTGGACCTTTTTCTTGACCTAATTTGGCCCTTATATATAGTCAAACACGTTCAGCAAAAAGGGAGGACGAAAAAATGGAGAAAAGAGGCTAGGGTTTCAAAACCATATTATTTAAGAAGAGTGCAATTTTCGTGTGCTATAACCAAACAATTTCAACGTCTCCAAGTGATTCCATTCTCATCCTACGGTGTAACAGAACAGGTATGGATCATGAGACGTGATTAAAACACCCTGAAACGTAAGCTTTCCCTCTCACATGTTCATGTACATTCAACATTCGTTTTCCATATTCTATCGTGTTTGGACCTGAACTAATGATTTCTTTTAGTTTATAACATGTATTAGAACAGGACTGGAACATAACATGGAAGCTTTAAGCCTTATAATGATACTTGCCATTGTTAGGGCATAGAATATGAGCAACATCGAATCCATAGCTCCAAGCCGCTACAGATCCAAATAACGCCACCATTAGAATCGCCTTGGTCTAATTAGGCGATCTGGGTCCTTTTTCGTTCTTGATTTACGCGTGTCTTGCAGTTTTGATGTTTTGCAGGTTCGCTACAATGGAGTTCGCAGCTATAGGCGAAGCAAGGTCGTAGCTAAAACTGGCTGGGAAAACGTGAAGAAGATGAACATGTGGGAGGATTCTTGACCGCGCGTTGTCTCGTCCTCATTGGTCCGTCGAATAACGCACTCTCTCTCTTCATGCGTGGAATCACGCTATTGGCTGGTCAAAAGATCAAATACTCTCTCTCTGTTTGTATTGGATGCAGCATAACGGCAGTGGGCCCCAGTTTCAGTCCAATTTGACTTTTCCAATTACCCCTGCATTTTTCTATTTGTTTTCTTTGAAGTGTTTCATTGATGAATAAAACATTGCAGCAGGATTGGCTAAAGATGTGCGCGCGTGACTCATAGAGAGGGGGTTCGATCCCCAGGTTTTGCGAAATAATTTTACAATTAGGTTGCTAACAGATCCAGTGCAAGCAGCTCCCACGCGTCCTACAGTGCACCTTCAGCCACCAGCCCTCGGATCTCTCAAGCTTCAGATCTGACGCCTCCAAACCTGCGAGTACACCATGGACCTCTAGGACTGCACAGCACCGGATCATACGCCCAGCTAAGTATTTCTTTTTTTATTTTATTTTCTTAATATAATTCTTATTTTTATTTTAATTCTTATTTCATTTTATTTATTTCTTTTTCTTATCTTTACTTAATCTAAACATTTTGTATTATAAAAATTTCATTTAATTATTTATTTAATTTGATCAAAGATTCGATTTTTATTTATTTATATAATATTAACAAAAAAAAATGATTGTTTTGTATATACTTTTAATTAATTAATAAAAAAATTTAATAATTAACTTTTGGGTTTGTTAACCCCGATTCATTTATAAACCCTAGAAACTTCTGGTAGGTGTTTTCCACTAACAAACCTTTTAGGTCACAATAAGTTTTCTAAAAAAGAAAAAGCCTTTGGGGTTTGCAAACCCTTCATGGTTTGTGGAACATTCATACACTAACCTTTTTCTGTTTTTGTTCAGACTTTCAGGATTGATCAAGATTCTTCCGACTACGCGCCGTCAGATCAAAAAAGCTAAGTTCTATTTTCTTTTTTTTTATCCTTTTATTTTTTATTTTTTTGCCTTATAGGTTCAACTAGGTTTTACTTTCAAATGTTAAAGAATTTCGCCTACACTCACCCCTATTATTTTCATTTTAATGGTCAGGGTCAATGCTTCACGTTCAAGGCAAATCTTTGCCCATCAACCTTCATCAACCTTCATCAACCGAAGCTAAAGGTTTGTCAAGTTGCCAAGGCTACGAGTTTGGTAACCCTAAAATATAACCTTTTATTTTTCTGTCTAATTATTACTTGTGTCAAACCCTATTAAGGGATCCGCTGGTTTCATTGTTCCCTTCCCCATATTATTATGTAACTGTTCCCTGGTTGTATTGTGTGGCCTTAAAGGCACTTAAAATTGTTATATTATTTTACTGCGTGGTTAGTAATCTTAGGGAGTGCAAACCATGAACTGAACATAGATCACCTAACTACAAGATAAATGTAATCGAAGTTAACCACGTGATTGTTGCACCCACACACCTTTAGGGTAATCCCTCTGGTTGCCTTTGTTGCCTTGTTGCCTTCAAGTGTGCTAAATAGTCAAGTCCCTCGATTCCGAGGATACCTAAAGCAAAACAAACGTTGCCCTCAGTTCATTATCATCAATGTTGTCCCTCGATGTTGCCTCGGTAAAAAAAATGATGATTTGTCCCTATTGCTAAGGTATCCTCGCATGATGCCTAAAAAGATTAATGACTATTATATCATTCCCTTAGACTACCTGCCCTCTTTATGGCATGGGACAGTCTTATGGCGAACGATTACTCGATGACCCTTAAACATCCAATTGAAAGACTTCCTGCCTTCTATGGTATGGATAGATCCTTTCGCCTCGAAAAGCTAAAAGAACAAATTTTTAAAACTTAGGGTAGTTGCTACTAATTGCTCGCTCTTTTCAAATTCAAATCAAAAATACTTTTCCGACTCAATTTCAAAACAATTTCAAAACAAGGCTACGCTTATTTACAAGCTAAAGTCCTTAACGAAATTTTTATTATTCACACACGACACTCTTTCAAACAAATCAAACAAAGTGAGCTAGCAATTAAGAGCCCATGGATAACCATGGATGCAAAGGGTGCCTTACACCTTCCCTTTGTATAACTTACCCCCCGAACTCAAAATCTTCTTTTAAAGGTCTTTTCCTGTTCTTTTAGCCTTTCCTAAAATTGGATAAAATAAAAGTCGGTGGCGACTCTTGCTTAACCGCGACATTTCGATTGATAAAAAGTCAGTTCACCGTATTACAAAAAGCTTGAGAAATGAGAGAGTAGAAGGCTCTATTTATAGAATTGGAGCAAGAGTAGTGGCAAATTGGTCTTTTTGTGTTTGGTGATTAACTTGTGTTTAATTGGTGATTAAAGTGACAATTAAATGGTAAAAATGGTAAAATGAGGTTAAAGTGGGTTTAATGAAGGGGTTAATTTTGATGAGGTGGAAAATTGGTAAAATGATCAAATAAAAAGGTGCCAAAATGATGTCAAGCTTCTCTCCTTATATTTTTTTGAATTTTGCGCATAGGAAATCGATTTCCCACAGGGGTAAATCGATTTCCACCTTCAAATTTTCAAAAATTGTTTTCTTGCACTGTTTTGATTTTTGCCCGATCTTTCACCTGTAAAATATAAACAAAAGAGACAAAACATATTTTTTTGATTTTTTTTTGGTTAGTATAAACAAATAAAAAGGCTATAAATGCTCGATAATTCCCCTCAGAGAGAATCACAGTATCAAAGATAAAGCTTCACAATGATGCTCTTGATTGATGATTGAATGCAAATGATGTATGATCTTAGGGTCAAAAATTGGGGTATGACAGATGCCCCTATTTAAGTTTCTTCTTTCCGGAGATGTGAGGGTTAAAATCCTCAGCTCGACGTAATTGAAGAGACTTAAATACAAAACACACAATTTTTGAACCTAAGGTATGATGCTAATGGATGCATCAAGTATGATTATGGAATAGAGAGGAGTATAACACCACTGGGGAGATAAGAAAGGATTCCACTGGGGGAAAAGGTATATGTCATCTAGGGATAAAACTTGGATTCCACAGGAGAAAGAGACAGTCAACAGAAGCTTTCAAGATAAAACATGATTGCACTTTGAGAAGAGAATATCTGAGGCCTACATGAATGTGGCTACATCAAAATGAATATCAAGGTAAAACATGATTGGACAACATCAAATGACAACCAAGGTAAAACATGATTGGGCAACATCGAATGACAATCAAGGTAAAACATGATTGGATATCGTCAAAGGATAATCAAGGTAAAACATGATTGGATAATCATCAACGGACAATCAAGGTAAAACATGATTGGATAATCATCACAGGTCCATCAAGGTAAAACATGATTAGATAATCATCACAGGTCCATCAAGGTAAAACATGATTGGATGTCATTAAGGGATAATCAAGGTAAAACATGATTGGATAACATCAAATGACAATCAAGGTAAAACATGATTGAAAAATACCAAATAACAATCAAGGTAAAACATGATTAGGTAACACCAAGGTCAATCAAGGTAAAGCATGATTTGAACTTTGGGAAGAATGTATCAGAGACGTTCAAGATAAAGCATGGACGAAGCAACATCAAATGACAATCAAGATAAAACATGATTGAAGGTAACCAAGATAAAACACGGTCGAAAGTGATCAGGATAAAGCATGATTAGAGACAATCAAGATAAAACATGATTGAAGGGAAACAAGATAAAACATGGTGTAAATCTTTCAGGAATGACACTAAAAGAAGAAAAGATACATCTAGGAATAACACTAGACGGACAAGACAAACAAGCATCTGTTTTGGATAGATGCCAAGTAAGTTGGACTTTGATCTCAAGGTGAAGATGTTGATAGCAACAGAACCTCGAAAAATGCAAATGAGTATGAAATTTGTTTCAATGCATGATGTTGAATTTTTCTATGCATGATATATGATCAATGCAATACAATTGTTTGTTACAACTGAGGGAGACTCTTTTGTGAGGCACGAAAGGAACTCGATTCCTCAACACGGGAACTCTGCCCATTCTGCTTACGAAGAAGATGCTTGGACATACTTCTATTACACTGGTAACTGTTTCAGACTAGTGATCCTTTGAGGAGGGCTGATAAAACTGCTTGGGGATTGCTGAAGAAGATTGCCCCTGATTCACTAATTGTTGCAAGTTAACTGATCATGGCTTCAGTTCTTGAAATGCATGTTGGGATGGCTTGCCCCAGTACAAGTATTGAAAGGATATTCTGATCAACAAATCTTAACTGATCATCTGAACAACAGGATCTTGAAGTAACGTGCCCCTGATAGGATCACTGATCAAGTTTCTCGACTGTTTGAACTTCCTGAAAGGTGAATGCTTACTTGCAAATAAAATGTTCATTCAAGAATGGTAATTTTAATACAATGCTCAAAGAATATTTTTGAAATCAAAATCATTTTTGGAAAGATGTTATTGATGTAAAACAAATGGAATCACTGGTCAAAACATAAAGGTTAAGACATTCAAGTGAAAGATAAAGCAAAGATGTGGTATCAAAACAAATGATTGGAAAATCTCATGGGAGTCAGCTTACGCAACCTTGTTGTAGTATGCTTTCAAACAAACCTTGCCTCAATTAGGTCTTTTAAAGGTTGTAACGTGGCCTGGTTCACGGTTTTAGAAACAAAGGATATAAGGCTCAAAATTTGATTGTACCCACCCCATCTTCGTGATTATCTCCAGTCCTAAACTCAGTTAATTCAACTTATGCATTCAGGTCCCAAGAGGCTTCTGGAATTGCACCTTTGATAATGATGATAACTCACAAGCAAAGAGAACTTTTGAGATGGCAGTCACTTCTTCCTTTTGGTAGTCACAACATTGTGTTGTTCAGGAATTTATTGACTTCTCTTTTTCATCTTTTCTTTTTATATATCCCTAACTTTTGCCTGAACTGTTTATTTTTGAACTTACAGTCAGCGGGATGCCTTTATTTTTGCCTAAGTCATTTTTTGGATTTTTGACTTAGCAGACTTTTCTTTGTATATATATTTTTTTGATGCATTTTTTTTTTAAAGATAGTGACTGCCTTGCTTAATGATTGATGAACTATCATTGGCTTTTGATTGGCATCTCCAACATTTCTTTGATGTATGCGGAGGAACGCTTGTGATTAAAACCTTTGTGGAAAGGTGTACTGGATGATTCTCTTAAAATAGAATGCACAGCCAAATTAATTGAGAACTACCCTGCCCCAGGTTTAAAATGTGGGTTTTTTCGTACAGAAAGAAACACCAACTTCGAAGGCTCAGAAGGGTTGACAAGGGATTAACTTCCTTATTTCTCAAGTGTTTGGGAATTGAAACAATGCCTGTACATCATCAGCAAAGTTTTATTCGAAAGCATACAGTTCAACAACTTGGGTATTTCGTTGTCATCATCCTCCCTCCAATCTTTGCATAAAACACAAATTTGATAGAGAAAGAAAATGGAAGAAAAGGTTTTGTAAAAGAAAGCATGAACATAAACAGTGTAGATGAAAATGAATTCAAAATATGCAATGCTCACTTCATTAGAATCACCATTCAGAAACAAACAAAGTCTAAAAGTAAACAACACAATAAAGGAAATACAAATAGCACATAATCAAGGCCTAGTGACTAGTCAGCAACAAAGATGAGCTATCTTGTCTGAAACACTTGGCTTTAGGAAAATCGGAGGAATGTTGCATTCTTTCTTCAACAAGACTTGCAGGATTTCCATAATTTGATTCATCTGAATTTTCAACTCGCTGACCTCTGCTCTTAGAAACTCTTGGTCTTGTTGAAGTTCTTCCATACTTTTCAGATACATGCTTCTAGTTCAATGTGTCGAGGAATCAGCTTGACAGTAGACAGACAAACTCTGAAGATGGAGACAGACAAGGATAAGTTTTCTGGACAACCTGGATGTATGTATGCAAATGATGCAATGGTTGTTGCTTTTTATTTATTTGATTTTCAAGGAATTCAAATGAATGTATGGATGCATGGTTTATGCATCAATCACAATCAAGATCACACATGGCCGCACGGACAAAGTTCAAAGGTTCGACGTCACGAGCATCTAGTCAAAGTTAAGAACCACCCACAAAGGTATGTACTAGGGAATTTTGTACCTGCCGAACGGGTTCTACAAAGGTTCCCAGAGTTTTCAATCTTCTATCGGATACTACCGGCACGCACAATTGCTCATGGGCGCCAATAATATGCCTAAAAAGACCTCGTATGAGCGTAGCATCGCATGACAACAAGCTCAAATTGGTACTTGATCTTGTTTCTGCACTACATCCTAAAAAGGCTTAGTTTGGTTAAAAAGGTTCTAGGCCATTCAGCTTCTACGGACACTCACTATTGAAAGTAATAGCGTTATCACGATGGTTCGTAACAACCTCTACTACCTTCCATGAGGCCTCCACTGATTGGGGTTCCACCATATGATGCTCATGTTAAGGATTGCTCCTGACATGCAATTATTGGTCTTACCACCTCCTATCTCAAGTTACTCACCAAAGTTCGGGTTAGAACTTTATCTCATCACAGAGGAACCATCGAGCACCAAAAAGAAAAAAAAAGAAAATAAACAAACAAAGCACACAACAATATATACAGATAAAAACACACAGATAAACAAAAATAGGCTTAACACACTTAAAACTGGATCCCCAGCAGAGTCGCCATTTTTCTGTAGCGGGGAAAAATCTGATATCGAAGCCATGGGATTGACTCGAATCAATATTCCGTTTTGAAATCGCCACCGCGCTTTATTTTTTCAAAGGAAAAGGGAAAAGAACGAAAAACCCAAAGTTTGTTTTTAAAACAAGAAAGAGAACTCAGGTTCGGGTGTTGATTATATGAGGGGAAGGTTTAAAGCACCCCTCATATCTGTGGTACTCCACGGGAACCTTTTTGAAAATCTGTGTGTGTGTGCTAAAAAACGGTTTGTTTTATTTTTAAAATAAGCTCGGCAAAGCGTTAAGCTTTGGGCCTACATACCTCCTCGGTGCAATGGAGAAGTCAGAGCTAATGTAGTTCCGCTTTTGGGAAAAACGTTTTTAAAACGAGTAAACACTTTGTTGTCGTTAGAGAGAAATACTCAGCCATTGATCTTGAGCATGAGAACAAACAAGTTCTTTGCATCGCAAATGAAAGAAGGGCGCCAACTCGGATAAAATCAACGAGTATGCCACTAGCTCTCTCACGCGGAAAAGATCTCGTTATTATCAATCAATTTCAAAATCGTGGGGTATAACCACTCGTTTCGACAATTAACGGTGTTTAAACTTTTGAAGAAAAGCCACTAAGGGCGAAAGATATTTTTAAGAAAAGAAAAAAAAGTTTTGAAAAGGTTTGCAAACATAAGAATATTTTGGAAAAAGGGAGAAGATTTTGAAAATTTAAGAATGGGAGGAGATGAAGAGGCTAACCTAATGCATAAAATAAAAGCTAAGGAAAGAAACGGTCTAACCGAATAAGAAGCCAACACTTGACATTAAGAGCCAAGGTAGTTTTCCCATCCTTTGGATTTATCAATACCAACACATTAACACTTGGGGATCCAGATGAACTTATTGTCTTAGCAACATTTTTTATTAAGATTCTGACGAAAATTGGGCAGAGTAACAGCTGTTTTCGGGTAAAATCCTTATATCAATGCCTTGGAATTAACCATCAAGGGCTTTCAAGGAAATACCTGCACACATAAACATACAACAGAACAATGCCAGACAGACAGAACAATCACAGGATAGTAATAGAATGAGTCCAGAGGTACTAGGTCCATAAGTCCGAATCTCCAAAGCGCTAGGGATAGTAACCGATAGTCCAAAGAGAGCCTTATGTATTTTTTAGATTTTGGTTATTTATTAGTGTTTTAGCGAAAAAATAAAGTATGGTCCAAGTGGACAAAAGAAAAATAACAGAAGCATAAACATATGTCCAAGTGGACAAAGAGAAAATGACGGAAAGTAAATATGATGAAATGATAAAGTAAAGCGATAAAGCGAGAAATATAAAGAGCGGTAATATAAAGAGCGGTATAGTAAAGGTGCGGAAATTAAAGTTAGTTGTTAAGTGTTAAAGATAACCATCTTGAAACTTGTCAAGTATGTTATCAAAGTTAGTAGGAAGATCTATGGTGAGTGAATGATGTACTCGGATTTAAATTCAATGGGGTTTATCAGAAGCTTGATAGAATCATAGCGACTACACGATAAAAACCTCCACAAGTCTTAAATCAACCGCATACAATTCTCTTCCATATTTGATCTTTTTTATTCGGGACACGAAATATTGCGCTATGTTAAGCAGATCGCCAAGTGATTTATGTAGAAATCACCCTACAACGAGGCCGGTCAAAACTTTATGTGCTAATGCATGCGAGAAGAACGATATGTAGATCGCCTTCCGAAAGCAATACCGCACGAAAAGAAGATAGGTAACGATCTAGTCTTCACTAAGAATCCATAAGAATTCTCAAAGTATTAAGACTTTCATCGATCAAAAGAAAAAAAGGAGAAGGAGAAGATAAAATGCATAAAGATAATCAACTCACACTATCATTAATATCATTCATCTAATATTATGGATTTGGTTCTTTCAAACCTATCAACATCCTAGATCCAATGATATTAATGAAATGGAGGAAGAAGAATAAAATTCACAAAAGATAATCAACTCACACTATCATTAATATCATTCATCTAATATTATGGATTAGGTCATTTCAAACCTATCAACATCCTAGATCCAATGATATTAATGAAGTGGAGGAAGTAGGAAGCCAAAACAAGCATAAAAAAGGCAAAAAACCACATTCTGCCAGCAGGAAATCGATTTCATGCAGAGGGAAATCGATTTCCATAGTGCAGTTTTCAAAAAAAAACAAGTCACGCTCAGCAGGAAATCGATTTCAGCCTTAAGGAAATCGATTTCCTCAGTGTAAAAATCAGCAAAAACAGCATTTAGAGGCATAAAACTTGACTTGAACAAATGTACAAACACCTTATGATCAAACATCAATTGGAGCACGAATTTTCCATCAAATCACCATCAAATAGCACCAATATAGCATCAAAGATGCATCACACACAAGCAACAAAGATCTACATCATGATATACAAAAAGGATGAAGAAAATTTACCAAATCTTGAACAAAACTTGGATCTACTTCAAGAATCACCAACACAAATCTTGATCTCTCAACAATTGAAGAAAAAAAATGAAATGGATGGTGGTTTAGCTCAAAGTTTGTGAGGTTCAAGATGTAACTCACAAACTTTATGAAAGAATGAAGAGCTTTGGTGAATTTGGTAGGAATGAGGAGAGAAATTGCAAGAGGTTTTTTGGCTCTCAAAAGCTTGAGAAATGAATTTGCAAGAACTTTTTTGGCTATCAAAAGCTTGAGAAATGAGAGAGTAGAAGGCTCTATTTATAGAATTGGAGCAAGAGTAGTGGCAAATTGGTCTTTTTGTGTTTGGTGATTAACTTGTGTTTAATTGGTGATTAAAGTGACAATTAAATGGTAAAAATGGTAAAATGAGGTTAAAGTGGGTTTAATGAAGGGGTTAATTTTGATGAGGTGGAAAATTGGTAAAATGATCAAATAAAAAGGTGCCAAAATGATGTCAAGCTTCCCTCCTTATATTTTTTTGAATTTTGCGCACAGGAAATCTATTTCCCACAGGGGTAAATCGATTTCCACCTTCAAATTTTCAAAAATTGTTTTCTTGCAATGTTTTGATTTTTGCCCGATCTTTCACCTGTAAAATATAAACAAAAGAGACAAAACATATATTTTTTGATTTTTTTTGGTTAGTATAAACAAATAAAAAGGCTATAAATGCTCGATAATTCCCCTCAGAGAGAATCACAGTATCAAAGATAAAGCTTCACAATGATGCTCTTGATTGATGATTGAATGCAAATGATGTATGATCTTAGGGTCAAAAATTGGGGTATGACAGCAGGGCTGTATCTTGATGATGTTGGATCGGTCATGGGTTATTCCCATTTGATGATGTTGGTACCACATGCATAGTGTCAGTTGCATTCATATGCATGACTTTTATAACATGATTGGATGTATTCCAGTGTTATAAATATTGATGATGTGTTGGTTGATTGTTTTGTGATGATGAAACTTGTCTGAATGTCTGTTTATGAAACAATTGGGTGAATGATGTAACTATGATGTGTTATTATTTATGATTCAATAACATTTGTTAATTTGAATGAGACTCACCCTTACTGTTGACATTTTCATATTGGCGAGTAGCGGCTTTTGGCTTTGGTGAGGATAGCTCATAGTCTAGTTTGTTTAAGTATAACGTCGGTGTCATGCTCTGATATTGTAACACTGGGGAACACTAGTTTAGAGTTTATGATGATACTCTATTTTGTTATTATTGGAGTAATTTTGTGAGATATTGCATAGATGATGTTATGCTTATCCGTTGGTTAATGTTCCGCTGTGTAGAAACATGATTTTGTTAAATTGATGATTCGTTCCTAAGTGAAGCATGACAATTGAATTATTATAAATTGTTTAAATAGAATTGTGGCACCCTTGTTTTCATGTTTTACTCTGAATTATTTTATTAATTTCCGCGGGGTTTAGAGGGGTGTTACACCCCTAGAGTAGGAAGGATTATCCCGAACTGGGTAAACATATCATTGTGTTATTTACTTTCTGCACACTGATTATTACTGTTATATTAGTTTTGTTCATAACTCAGATATTGTGTCATGACATCTCATTCGACATCACATATCTGATACCAGAATTTCACCTTCCACCTTCCTTGTGGAATGATCACTCTCACTCTTTTTGATATTGCTACAATTACTGGACTTCGTCCTACTGGAGAAGCATTTGACCCCCACTTACAAGAAGACAACACTATCAAATTTCAAGTAAAAATGCTATATTTATTGCGTACAAGAGTTTCTACAACATCGAAGGAGAGGAAGTTTCTGACGTCAAACATATATCTTTCCTTGCGTTGTGGTTATCCAAGTATGTCTTTTGCTGCAAGTCAATACAAGTAGCTAGGAGATTCTTGACTTTGGAGAATCAATTATATTCTGGTCGAAAGGTTTGCCTAAGTGAATTAATTTTGGTTGGACTTTACGAAAGCTTAGGGTTTGATACCTCTAAACTGAAAGGATACGAAGCTGGTACCAATTTGCTTATGACTGGCCCCTATTGGCTTCTTCATCTATGGCTGAATGCAACTTTCGAGCCCTCGCTTCGCACTTCTGGAACAGTGAATGAGAAGGATCCTGATGTCCTGAATCGAACCGTCGAATGGACTAGACTGCTTCAATTGACTCCAAATGATGATGCAGGAAATCTTCATAAATGTTTCACTAGCTATGTAATGATGTTTTCGAAACATCATAACTTTACTCCATATATGGCTCCTTTCTCCAGTCGAACATACGACCCTGATTGGTTCACTTCACTACTTGATGACGCTTCGATGGATGCAAGCACTTCCATCAAATACATATGGCGCACATTCCTTCTTCACAGACTCATAGTTTCTAGGATTATGCAAATCAAGAGTCATGTCTGCTTACTAGCCTACCAGCCAAACTCCGTTTCTCGATAATTTGGACTATGCCAACTCATTCCAGAACCTCTTTTCAATCGAAAATGAGAAATTTGTGTTGCAAGAGTGGAATATACTTTTCAACTACAAAGTATTAAAGCTATCATTCCAACTTTTCTTAATTCAAACTTACTCCATCCCAACCAGCCTTCTATGTGACGAAAGGCTTTCACTCTTGGTGGACAGACTTTTATACAAACAACATGTTCGATACTGCTCAAATTAGCAAACATCTAACAAAGACTTTTTCGTCTGTGCAGGAACATATCCAGAAAGGTAAGCACACACACACATCAAGGAAATCCAGGCATTCCAGAAATACTTTGAAACTGTCTATGATCCAAATGATCTTAGTCGAACCGTTGTTGATGCAACAAAAACCTTAAAAGAGAAGTTTACTAGAAAACTCCCACAACTGAAAATTCCCCCTTCTATAAAGTCTGGGGATAGATATAGTTTAGCTTTTCAGTTACAACCACCAAAGTTTCCAAAGTTACCCAATGCTGACTTTGGTTTAGCATTTTATCCACCTTGTCAAAGTTGGTTTACTTGTGGAAACATTTTCAATGAATTAAAAAATGACTCAAAAACCTGCTAAAAGGGTGGTTTCGACTAAGCATACTCTGGACAGTTTCAAAGGTTTTCTTCACTATGACTTGTCAGCTATCTCTATTGTATCTCATACATGTGAAGGTGTGGAACCAAAGGATTCCTTGGTCCTTTCGATTACTCTTTAAATTAAAACTAGTAGAAGACCCGTGGGTCCGCACGGGTAATTCAAATCTTAAGATGAATAATATATTACAAACGCATAAAAAGAAGTTTAAAAACTCCAATGAAAAATGTTAAATTAAGATTCATAAAATATAATATAGATAATATAGATGTCAAGAAACTATATATATATATATATATATATATATATATATATATATATATATATATATATATATATATATATATATATAATATATTACCAATTAACTAATATATATTAATATTAGTTATTTTAAATAAAATAAGAAGTTGGAAATATAATAGGCAAAAAGTGTCTTCAAAAGAACTTTGATTGTATCTGACATCTTAGATTGAAGTGTACCAAAGAAATGTGAAGAGAATAGATAATGTATTATGGTGATAGCGACCCGTGAAAGTAGTAAGTTTTAGTGATAAAATTCACATAAGAAAGATATTATGGTGGTATCGACCCGTAAAAATAGTGAATGTCTGAATAAAAATGAATTAATGTCCAAAGAAAGGTGATATGGTGGTAGTAATCCGTAAAAGTTGTTTGTATCCTGCTCTACAATTTGTTTTCTTAAAATTATATTTCTAATTTATATTGAAAGGTTTGAATAAGGAAAATGAATAATGTTTAAAATTTTTTGTAGTGTCCACTATTTGTAATTATCTTAATTACTGTTTCCAAGATGGTCAAACTGAAGTTTAAGCAATTAAGCTAGTTAGTCTACCAATTCTACTTCTGCCAGGACTATAAATTATGAGTGGTTTTGCTTAATTTGGTGTCTACTTACATATTATAATACAAAAATACTTTAAAATCATGATCCTTTTGTGCATTTATTATGTTTGCATATGATGAAAATATTTCCTTAAATGATACTACAAATTATTATTGTTTTTTCATTATGTTGAATGTATTTGTTTTTTTAATGAAATAATGAGATGTTTGTGTTTATGAACATTGTATACATGTTTATGCAGAGTAGTTCATCCACCTTTATTCATGAAACAGGTATATTGAACATTAGTTTATGTGCACACCTTTATTCATGAAGCGAGTCGACCTAAGTGATATAGTACGTGCAAATGTTAATTATTTAATCAATTAAATACAAATGAAACAATGAGTTATTATGGACCAAAGGTACTATGTAGATATAAAAAATGTCACAGTTAGACATAAACCAAAAGGGACCAGGCTTCTGTGACTTTAGCCCGCAAAAGTTACCATAGCTTTCACTTAATTTCCACTCTTCAATCAATCCAATGATCCATATGAAGACCCCTATTTTTTCTTTTTCATTCAAAAAATACAAAAACAATATATACGTTTTCAGATCAAATGTTAACAACCATCCAACTTTCACTTAATATCCACCATTCATAACAATGGTTTTCTCTCGCCGTCGCCACCATGTGGATGTTGTCACCTTATCATTACCTTTGTGCTTGCCGTTACCGTCGCATGAGCTCAATTTTCACACCTACAGAGGAATAAATATCCCGGATGTCCCAGCCTTGAGCATCATGGACATAGATTTCTCCAACAAACATGGATCATGTCTAATGAAAGCATTAGCAAGCCGACGATGCTTCTCGATAAACCTTGTAAATGTAAAAGCACCATCTAACTTTCGATGTGAATCATGATAATGAAAAGCTTTCCTTCAACCCTGGACATAGAATAGCCTTCAAATGGTGAAACATGATAATGAAAAGGTTTTAATTGAAGGATACAAATTAAATAGAGATTACTGGAAAAACTTATAAAGCCAGTAAGCCATAATATTATTACTCAAGTGTTAACAAAAATACAATTAAAATAATTGCAAAAAAGCACACTACTATATATGCAGGAAATGGGAAGTTTCAAGTAAACCTACTAAATAAATATGTTTAAACAGGAAAATACATAGAAGGAGAAGAAGTAAATGATTCACCTATTGTGACATCTTCTTAAGCTCAGCTACAAGAGTTTTCGATGTCTTCTCAATGTCGCGTGTAATAAGCATAAGGTTTGCACCAGCTGCAAGAAACTACTGAATTAAACATAAAATAAGGCCCCAATAGCATAACAGTAAGCAAAACCAAACATTACCAACCACTTACTAATTTACTCATTCTACAATCCTAACCAACTAACACAAATTAACAAATCTACCTTTACATCTTCTGCAATAAGGCCCTGGGGTCAGCTAAGCAGAACACAAGAATAACAAAGTTAAATTAAAACTTGAAATACAAAGTTCATAAGATGATTGCAATACCAGAATATTCAAATGAGTAATAACAGACTAAAGGAGTTTCACTTAGGCTCGTGAATCAGGAGGGCAAGATCTTTGGTCATCTTTCCCAACTCTACCATCTCAAACATGCAGTCTCCAACTTCTTAGGGAAATCCAGTAATTTTTCATTATTATCCTACTTGGCTCTAGTACATGAGAACATACCTATATCAATAACATATTCAAAAAAGGGAAAAGTTCAAAAGAATATCAAAATGCACAAGATTTTGAAACAAGCAACAGAGTACCTATGTTCCAACCCTCGTGTACATGCAAATATGGAAGCAATACTGTTTGTACTGGATTATTCCCTTTTGATGAAACCAAAAATGTCAAGTTACAGTTCCATGAGTTGCCTCAGCTTCTAATGTCTTGCCATCAGAAGATAACTACAATTTTTGGTTGCATCATAAGACATCCAAGAGCATATAGAGATACAAAGATGATGATCAATATTATAGTAAGAATAGGAATCTAATGCATACCAGCACACAATTCATGAGGCCTAATGAGCCGAATCCGGCACACGTTCAGAATTATTCATTACACAAATTTCAAATGTTTTCTTTTGCATTTCACAAATATATTGAACTAAAGAAAATGAAATTAACAACCACACCAGAATAATCACATTCACAAGGATAATCGACTACAAGAACTGACAATCCAAGACATACAAATTTCAAGATTTAAGTAACAACTAATTAGGAATGTTGGTGGAGCTTACTTCTGACTGACATCATACATACAATCATCATGCTTCAATATAAACGATAAGGTCTCTATATTAACTTGAGCAAGTAAATCACTTTGAACGCCACTATCAAAATTCTTACAAGCCCAAACATATCCACCTTCACTCTAGAGTGCATATGCCACCATATCATCAATTAGCCTATGCTCATACCTGAAGTAACTCAAATGTCAACCATTAATGTGTATATGTAATGCATAAAAATATTAGCTTATGAACATCAAAACAACCCATATGGAGTGTTCTTCAAACTGTTGCTGCCTCCTTTCTTCGTACACCTCCTGAAATATGTCTTCATATCTGCAATAGCGTCAAACTGTAAACCAAAACAGGATCTAAAATATGAACATGAACATCATCACTCCAAAAAATTGGATATGAAAAAATACAACCAAGTAAGCAAATATGAAAAATATGGGGTAAACTCCAAAGCTGTCCACAAATCAAAACAGTTGAAACCAAATTACCAAAAATATATAAACATTCGACAAATATAAAGATGTAAAACGGGAGAAATCGGAAGGGGTGAAGAACAATGTTTTAACAATCATCAACGACTCCCTCTCAGTTCATACAACCACTGTGTTTCAACAATCATCATCGGCTCACTCTTAATTCACACCACAACGACACCAAACCGCGGTTTCTATGTTAGGAAGGGGTTGTAAAGAAGGAATAAGAGATTGTGGTGGCGGCTAGGGTTAGGGGAGGTGAAGATGAAGAGAGAGATGACGAGAGAGGGAGGTGAAGATGAAGCGAGAGATGACGAGAGAGGGAGGTGAAGATGAAGAGAGAGACATGAAATCTGAAATAATAGGGATAATAGTGAAAAGTTGAGGAAAGGAAACGATGATTAACTGGACAATAAGTTAACCCGGATAATGGTGTTTACTAAGTAAAATTTGAAAAAAATGAGTGCCATTTGGCAATATGGGAAATGCTGATTGGTTGGAATTAAATTTGTATTTAGCAAATTACTAAAAAGGGCTTTTATAAGGGTAATTAAATTTTGTATTAGAGGTAAATTAGGGTGTTTGGTGGTATGTTTATTTCTTAGTTAGGTAGTTGATATTTTAATATTTGACTAACCTCAATAATGTACCTTCTTCTAGCTATTGAAAGAAAGGTAATCAAGAGGGAGAAACCTGCATCTAAGACAAGTTCGACGACCGCTTCTAAACAAGCTACCACTTCCACCAAGGATGTTTCCTCTACACAAGACCCTGCACCTGATACCACGAAATTGAAGAGTGCACAGGTATTATTTTGAAAACTTTTCATTGAATTATTTACCCTGCATTATCTTTCTAACTGTGACATCATTCAGGCTAGTGGCTTACTACCCAAATCTCCCAAGAAAAGGAAAACCATTTATGAAAGCCCTGTGATCATCGAAGACGATGATAATGACAATGAGGATTTTCCTCCTACCCACTTCAAGACCAAGAAGAAGAAGAAGAAGACTAAAACTTCTGATGACGCCTCCTATCAACCAGCCAACCAAAACTTCGAAATCAAAATATTGCCTCTGCCCAAGAAGAAAACTGATCCCCAACCATCTAGTAACATTGTCTTGGAGCACATTGGAAGCAATGCTTTGAACAATGATTATTTGAATGTATAATCACAGTTTATACGTCATTCTTCTTTTTACTTTCGAATTACTTGTCATACCCCAAATTTGTCCTACCCTTTAATTTCTAACTGGCTTAGACTTTTGCATTCATGTATATACCTTCCATTAGGTCATCTAACATAACCCATGCATCATTAATCAATAAACTGGGCAGTGGGATCAAGGATGGTGGTAGTTTGGATTCCTTATGGTTTTAAAGTTCTTCTCATTATTCAAGGTTGTTAGACCACAATAGCACCTTCGTCAGAACTTCTCGAGAGATTAAATATTTAAGTGGTCCATCAAGGGTTCAAATAAGTTGGCTTGGGTTCTTTGTCGAACAAATCAAGTCATGAAGCGGCCTCTCAATATAAAGGAATCAGAAGTTTTGGGTATGTGCCCATTGAGGCCCATTAATTGAAGATGGAATTTTAAGTTCTACTCTTTCAGTTACTTGGCGCATGTCATGCAAGTTTGATATGGATTAGAAGATCGAATTGAAGTCAAGGTTTCCTTGAGGGGTGAAGTCGAATTTGGATTCATTAACACTTTGATGTTGAATTTGTGTTTACCTTTGTAAAATGAATCAAAGTTGTCAAGCATACAAGATTGGAAGGAATTTGGAATATTTGCAAAAGCATTATTACTTGAAGAAAAGTTCAACATTCGATTCAAGCTCATTCAAGTATTATCCAAGTTCCATTCTTCATGTCATTGAGATCCAGAGGTAAAATCGGAAGAAACATCGTTGAGATGCCCACAAAGTCAAGAGATAAATTCAAGGACTCATTGGATTCAAAGTTATTCATAAAGGGAAATTTACAAGATTACAAATTGTCCAAAGGTTCTCATCCATTACAAAACTCAGAAAACCCAAATGTCTATACATTCAATTTCAATTACACATTACACATTACACCTTTCAAATACAAAAATCGTTCTAAAGTCTTGATTCTATCTCTTGTTCCATCTTGTAAACCTTTTCCTCAAAGCTCCAAGTCATACCCCATTCCACACAAACCTTCGTAATGCTACACGAAACGCAACCAAAGCCAAATCGTAATCCTGCAACATTCAAACCATTTCACATTAATTCACCCACATCAAACTATGAAAATCAATGCTGCACTATACAAATATATACATGCTACCATATTCTGCCCATACATTTTCAAGTCAATACCAAAACCAGCCCCATATCATATACCATACACATATTAACCTACTGACTTCATTAAAACAATTCACATCATTCACACAGTCCAAACCACATATTCAAAACAGCTCCAAATCACTGAGTTTATTCAAGTTTAAATCAAGCTGTACATAACCAACTAACACTCAACCAACAGCTCTCCCTAACCTTTCCCAGCCAACTACATTTCTAACAGTTTCAGCCCACCATGTAAACCAACTACACCATACATACATCTATAACCCTTCTTCATAATTCAACTAACCCACATAAACCTTTAAAACAGAATCACAACAGAAATAACCAATTTTAAGCACTTTGTAACTAACTCTGTTCTAATTCATAACTACCCTAACTAATCCAATTCCTAACTTCACAAAAATCTAGTAACTAATTCCCTAACAAACTAGTTAATCCAACAGAAAACAGAATTGAAAACCGTTTTGTAACCAACCTGTGAATGAATAGCTGAACCAGTCACCTCTATATAACATTCATTTTCACGACCTGCTTCAAACCCCCTCCATTTTCCACCTTCAATCATTCTTCATCCCCTCTCTGCAACCACAAACATCACCCTCAATCAAACTCACGCAAATCTTCCAAAAAGAAAACCAAAAACTGATAACAGAAGAAGAAAGATAACAGAATCAGAGGGAAAAAGGGGGAGAGAAGGAGAAAATCAATTACAACAGAAACTCACCTCATAACCGAATCGTAACAAACTCAGAATCTTGAACCTCTCTCCATCTGCATCGTTCATCATCATCACTGCACTTCAAAGAGTTTCTTGAACCATTTCTTCACTCTCCAATCTTCGAATCTTCACAATCTCAGAATTGACCATCATCTTCATCTCCAACCAACCAACCTTCATCAAAACCACAACTATCATCTTCAACCTTCTCCTCCATCCATCAGCGTCTTCACCATTGCTCACAAACACACTCTACCATTCTTCATCATCATTCATACGCCCACGAAAAAGAATCGGAAAAGGGAAGAAAAAAAGAAGAAGAATCATAACTGAAAAACAAAATCGAAACTCACTTGAGAACCTCCATAATCGTTCAACGATCCTCAACCTCATCTTCAACCTTCCATTCAATTTCTCACCTCCAACCTATCATCATCTTCATCCACCATCAACAATCTCAGAATTCATCTTCATCGCCATCACTGCAATTGCAACATACATCATTAATTATCATCATCACGAGTTTGCTACGAAACACGTGACGAATAACATCGAGCTCAGAAAAGAAGAAGAGAAGGGGAAAAGGTCGAAAGAAGCTTACCGGATTTCTCTTCAGCTTCGTTTATATACAAGAATCGTTGGAGGTCTTATCTTCTTCGTAGGTCCTTTTGATTGAGCAAACTCCATTGCAGCGTCGAAACCGATAGGACTCGGTGAGAATTTGAGAAACAGAGACGGATCGAGGGAGAGTCACGAGTCAGGGATGATGCCGAAAGGGAGATAAGATGAGAGAGGTCAGGATTGCCTTCTGTTGGAGGTGGTGCGCCGGTGAGGTTGATCGGAGAAGATCACGGAGGAAATCATCGCGCCGTCGTGAGAGAAAGGAGAAGAGAGGTTCAGAAGCCCAAAGGTCACATTTTCTTGACCTAATTCCTCTTATTCTAATATGCATTAACGTGGATTTAATTAGGGTGATTAACATCTAATTTGTTTATTAATTTGAATAATTGGATTTAGTTGCTAATCTGAAGATAATTGTGATTAATTAGGATCCAATCCTATAATTGATATCAAAGACTGCTTAACGTGAATAAAATTTGTTGTCAATTAAAGAAAATCTGGTAATTAGTTGTTAATTGGTGATGTTTGGATCATGATAATTGAACAAAAACCATTGAATTCACCTTGGGCCAAGACTGAAATCGCAAGCTATACCTCAGGGAGGCCCATGCGCCTCTCACATTTTCTGAATTGGATCAAACAATACTTTTGGGCCATGCGAATTTACCAGCGCACCCCCTTTGGCCCATTGTACTTCTGGAAACCTGTAACAACAACAACCTTGGGCCAATCCGAGTGGGCCTGTGCGCCCCTGCTACTCACAACCTCTATTTCATTTTTCACCCCCTGACTCCATTAAAATGTGTAGATCTTAGTTCACTTCACAATAGTTTTTTTACTTTTAGTTGATAAAAACATGATAAAACCTTTAACAATTTTGTTAGATTTTTAGGTGATCATTGACATTAGAAAACTCATAAAAATAGTAGAATTTTTAGGTTAACTTTGGCATTTAATTTCCTTCATAAAAACGGTCATAAAAAATGGTAGTATTTTAGTGTAATTTTGCATTAGTACTTGAATTGTTTTTGTGCTAGTTCCATGTTATTTTTGTATGATGCTTGTATGATTTTATTGATTGTATTTTTGGCCCTAGTTTAGGCCTATTTTGATACCACTTGTATGCTTCTTTTAGAATCTATCTCATGTTAACATTAGGATTTAGACTTGTATAGACAACTTAGACTAGAATGTTAGATCTAGTTCCCTATTGCATTCTTTTTCTTTTTCAACTCTTTAAAACATTAATAAAAGGAAGATGCGAATCACATTAAGAAAGGGATAGAGAAATGAGTGGGATTCATTCCCTAATCTGTTTCTCAATCTCTTAGTGGCATAGAAACGAGTGGGATTCATTCCCTAATCTGTTTCTCGGTCACTACCTAATGGGAGAGAAATGAGTGGGATTCATTCCCTAATCTGTTTCTTAAACATTAATTAATGGGAGAGGAATGAGTGGGATTCATTCCCTAATCTGTTTCTCGAACATTACATAATGGGATGGAAGTGAGTGGGATTCATTCCCTAATCTGCTTCTCGATCATTATACATTTTATGTGATTCAAATCGCGAAGTAAATTCCCTTAAAAAATACACAACCAAAAAACATTTAAAACACCTAACAATGGTTCAAATTAAAACAAAGTAGAGAAAGTGGTGAGTGGCCCGGTATTGGGAACTGTTCATCACTCATCTACCCTAAAAGACACAAACCAATATCTTTTCCTTCTTCCTAAGGGCATCGTTATCTCCGCTCCATTGCATCCTAGGCTGTCCCCTTATGCAAGAGCGCGAGCGTTAACTCCGCCCAATTAAAAAACACAAAAACAAATAGAAAATCTTGAGCCGAGCTACGGTAACTCTGATTCCTGAAAGGGATACGTAGGCAGCGGGGTAGGGCCCGTGCGAGTACAATTCTTTCTTTTCCCTATATTTTGCATGCATTCGCATTTAGACATAGATATAGTATACACCCTTTAGATAGAAACAAACATAGGTGGATACCATCGAGTACGATGGGCGTGAGGGGTGCTAGCACCTTCCCCTTGCGTAACCGACTCCCGTACCTAGATTCTCTGGTCGCAAGACCCTGTTCCTTCCTTTGTTAGGTTTTCTGATATTCCTTTCCCTTATGGGATAAATATATTGGCGGCGACTCTGTTCATTTTTCGCGAGCGTGCGACATTACTCTGTTATTCGGTCTAATGCTTATTACTTATTTGCAGGAGAAACAAACAACTCCCTTTGATTCCTCTACTAACTGTGAAGTTCCACCCATCACCTGTACTCCTTCGCCCCAACCCCTATCAAGTGGCGTAGCGCTTAACAAAGGCTCTTTGAATATAGCCAGTCAGCTTGATACAGGTGATGTCCAAGATGAATAAGAAACTTCCTCTCCCAATGAATATGCTCTAAAAGATCTTAAAAAATCTTGCAAGAGGATAAATAAGGACAAAGGGCAACCTGATAATAGTCCTAGTGACTCTTCTCTAAAAAGAGCTAAATTTGCTGAAGACTTTGTTGAAGATGAAGATCATTTTTCAGAGGATATTGAAAACTATTTTTAGGACGAATACGAAGTGGAGAAGAAAGCAAAGAAGGAGCCAGAGGACTCAAGAAAACCAACTCCTTCTATAGCAGAATTATAAGATTTTGTCCGTCCACCAGCTCAACAAACTCAAAGACAAGTTCCAACGCCAATCATTGAAGAGGAGAATTAGGCTTTTAAAAAGAACAATCCTTTGGAATACGTCAAGATGATGATGGAGAAGAAAGGATCTTCTTCTGAAAAGAGTCATTCTAGTGCTTCGTCTACTTCTAGTGCAGGTGTAAACAAAACCTCCTATGATGAGCTTCTTCAACAAGTGAGAAAAATTATATTCGAAGTTGATCTGTTTGATGTGTTGAAAAAGGATGCCACCGCTTGCTACCAAATGAAGAAATTGATAGGTCGTATAAACATCACTGCTTGCCTCGCTGATGTAGGTGAAGCTTTGATTGATATTCAAAACTTGATTGATCAAATTAATGCCGAGCATAACACGGAGAAGGATGTTGCGTCGAAGATCCAAGCGAAGCAAAAGGCTCAAGCTACTGAGTTTGATAATGCTCTCAAGACTTCTCAGGAGGCTGAAAAACTGGAGACTTCGTACAAGGCAGCGCAGCCAAAATACAATGTATATGCCAAAACCATCTGTCTTTGGGAAGCTCGCTTCAAAGAACTGCAAGAGAAGATTTCTGAAGCTAAGGCCAAACAAGCCTTCATCGAAGGATTGGATCAGACTAAGATTGACGAACTAACTGCGAAAAGTGTGGATCATGTTGAGAAAGCCACTGTTATGAATGAATAAATTGCTAAGCTTGAGGGTGTCCACGTTGCTGTTAACTACGAGCTGAGTTTGGCGAAGATCAAGTATGTCAGGATGAAGATTAACTTGCCATTTTAATTTATATGTAATATAACATTTGTTTCAAGTTTCCTTTTGTTTAATATGGTAAGAAATTAAGACAAAGCCATTTTGTCATATTTATTTTACCAGCACCATTTTGGCTTTAAAAAAATCTTGTCTTATATTATTCTATCATGATTTTAATTTTTTGAAGGCGTGGTTTATACTTTTTCAAATATTTCCCATTTACCTTTAGGATCCTTCGATCCTCTGTCAATTCTTCAATTCCATAAGCATTATTTGAAAATGCTTGTAAGATTCGAAAAGGTCCTTCCCAATGTGGGGACCATTTTCCAAGTGACTTACTCTTTCCATCCACAAGCAATATTACTTTCCAAACTAAATCATTAACTACAAATATTTTTCCTTTAACCCTCTTATTGTATGCTATTGCTATTCTATATTTTTGCCTCCTTAGGATCTCCAAAACACACAACCTTTGTTCGCCCAGATCTACTAACTCATTCATCATCATCTCCCAATAACTTTCAGAAGGAATCTCATCTTGCCTCTGATTTCGTACTGACTGAAGGTAGATTTCCACTGGCAAGACAACATCATGTCCAAATGTGAGTTGAAAGGGTGTGGTATTAGTTGCTTCTTTTATGGACGTTCGACAAGCCCAAAGAGCTTGATCTAAATTCTTGTGCCAATTCTTTGGCTTTCTTCCCACATGCTTTTTTATTAAACGAATAATCACTTTATTGGCCGCTTCGACTTGCCCATTCGCTTGAGCGTAGTATGGTGTAGATGTTAAAAGTTTGAAACCCATTTCTCTAGCAAATTCATGCATTCTTTGACCAGTAAAGACTGACCCTTAGTCAGTTGTAATGCTCTATGGAATTCCAAACCTATAGATTATATGTTGTTGGATGAATTCGATGACAGTCTCTTGATCTACATTTACCAAAGGTATAGCTTCGACCCACTTTGTAAAATAATATATCCCTACCAAATTGTATCTTTGGCCTTTGGATGAGGCAAGTCGAATCTCTCCAACTAAGTCTAGTGCTCAACCTCTAACGGGCCATAGCTTAATAATTGAGTGAAGCTCACTTGCAGGAACATGCTCCACATGTGCACACTAGACAATGCTAAATATGTCTCACTTTCTCCAAGAAATTTAAGCAAAACTCCTTCTGGGGTTTTCTTAAACAGTTCATTTCCCATTATTATATAGGATAACGCACGATACTTGATTTTTCTTTCTGTATCTATCGAAGGATCTTTGAGGTAGTGTATAATTGGGCTTCGCCAATTCGTATCTACTAAAGTATTGATAACCAACACCTCAAATTCTTCTTCATTAGAACATCTAACTTTGAACTTTCTAAATCTGAAGGGGATAATCCAGTAGCCATCACTTTCCCCCTGTAATACGGTGAACTGACTTTATCGAAATGTCGCGGTTAAGCAAGAGTCGCCACCGACTTTTATTTTATCCAAATATCGAAAAGGCTAAAAGAACAGGAAAAACCTTTTTTAAAGAAAACCGGGTTCGGGGGGTAATTATGCAAAGGGAAGGTGTAAGGCACCCTTTGCATCCATGGTTATCCATGGGCTCTTAATTGCTTTGCTCGCTTGAAAAGAAATGTAGAAGAAGAGAATACGGACTTTAGCTCGTAAATGAGCGTAGCCTTATTGAAGATTTATGAAAGAGTGTAAGAAAAAGATTTAAACCAGAGCAAGGCAATTAGGAGCAATTACCTTAATGTTTGTAGAAAAAATTCTTTTAGCCTTTCAGGGTGAAAGAGTCTATCCATGCCATAAGAGGGCAGGAAGTCTTTCGTTTGGATGTTTACGGGGTCATCGAGTTATCGGTCGCCATAAGACTGTCCCATGCCATAGAGAGGCAGGTAGTCTAAGGGAAGGATCAGAATAGCCTTTCGTTTAGGCAACCAGAGGATACCTCAGCCCTTCGTAGGCAACTTCCGAGGGACGAGATCATATTTAGTGTATCGAAGGCAGCATCATTAGGGACTTATGATCTTTGCATTAGTCGAGGCAACATGGCTGAGGTATCCTCGTATTCGAGGGACATGGCTATTTTGCAAAAAACACAAGGCAACAAGGCAACAGGCAACAGGCAACAGGCAACAAGCAACAGGCAACAGGCAACAGGCAACAGGCAACAGGCAACAGGCAACAAGAGAGGTTACCAAAAAAAGAGTGCGTGGGTGCAACAATCATGTGATTAATTCAGAAATTTTATCTTATAATTAGTGATGCTAATTCAGTTCAAGGCTTGCACTCCCTAAGATTACTAACCACACAATAATATGGGGAAGGGGAAAAAGAAACCAGCGGATCTGACTCAAGTAATAATTAAAGCAGAATAAATAAACAAGGTTAAGTTTCAGGGTTACCGACTATTGAGCTTCGACGGTTGGCTAACCCTGAAAATTGGGAAAAGAGAAAACAAATACAAAAGGGGTGAGTGCATTATCAATTCGTTGACAAATAAAGCTAATCCTAATTTAATAAAAATGGCAAAAGAAATTTAAAAATAAATATCAAGAATAAGACTTAACTTTTGATCTGATATGGTTCGTAGTCGGAGGTAGCCTCGGGGTTAACCCTGAAAAATTGGCAAAGCAAAGATAGACAGAAAAGGAAGTGAGTGTAGGCGGAATTCATTATATTTGAAGACAAACCCTAATTTTAAATAAAATAACAAATATTTAAATAAGGATTAAATCGGGACTTAGCTTCGTAGTACGCGAGGCGCAAGGTTGGAGGAAACCCTGTTCCTAACCCTGAAAAACGCACAAAGAAATATTTTTTCAGTGTAGGGAGTGATCTCCGTAAACCCTGAATCGGGCATAAATTAAATAAAATATCAGGTTTAATTAATTATTGGTTTTTAACCTAATTAATTAAATCGATCAGAATAAAATTTGGATTTTTAAAATGTCAAGATTTATTTTTAATCAATTAATCAAAATTAATTTATTAATTAAAACAATTTAAACACTTTCAAACTATTTTAAAACAAATAAAATAGAATCGAATAATCGATGATCAAAAATAAAAATAAACAATTTGTTAAGATAAAAAAAAGTTTTTTATAATTTTGTAGAAAAAAAATGAAATTTTTTTATATAATATATATATATATATATATATATATATATATATATATATATATATATATATATATATATATATATATATATATATATATATATATATATATATATATAAATAAAATATTAAAAATAAATAAGAAAAGGTTTATGTAATAAAAAAGAAAAACAAATTAAAAACTTAGCTGGATGATCCTGTGTGGCCTTCCTGAGGGAGGATATGGTATGCCAGCGCTCCTGGATGTTGGATATTGCAAGAGGCAAGACTCGAACCATGGTCTTTGCACATGGACACCCTTTGGACGTGCGCGCTCTCCACTAGGACATTGCTATTACGCTGTTAAGGATATGATGATAATCGTAATATAACAAACACCATCACTAATTAAAATTAAAAAAAAAATCGCGCCCAGGCTTCTTCATCTCTTTCGTTGGATTTCTGCAGAATGTAATACTCTTTAGCCACCATAGATCTGTATACATCAGAATCATAAAACACTGCAAATAAAATCAAAACAAAATCATGGATCAACTCGAAATCGATCCCTGAATTCGTAGGTGACATCGATTTCGTCCAATTTCGCCTAGACTGAGAGCCCCTAATCCGAAGCTTTAGAACCCTAAACATGGCACATGATTATGCTTGCACCAAAACTTCAATTAAACCACCCAGTTATCATTGAAACATCAACATTAACAAGAATATATAGTCAAACTGAATTGAAATCATACGTATGTGTGAAATTGAAAGTTAAAAAAAGTTTGAAAACAAGAACCGTGACGCTGCGATTCTGATGGCTTGACGTGCTGCAAATGACTGAGGTTGACCAGTATGTTAGACGTTGGCCTGAAGATCTAGAGGGGGGGGTGAATAGATCTCACTAAGTTTTTAAGGATTTTTCTACTGACTCGAGCGAAAGCGGTTCTGAATCGACTTGCGTCTATTCTGGACCGCTATTGCAAAGGTCGTATGTGTTTCAAAACCAAAGAGTAAGTGGAATTGATGGTGAAGTAATATGATAGCTAAACAGTACGTTTTACAACTGAAAACCAATTAACTTCTAGATTGACAATTTTGATTTTCAATGCAGTAAGATTGGATTAAGCAAAAACACAAACACTTGGTGATACGTTCAAATTGATAGTGATTCAAGTTGTGGTGAATTGTGATGTTTGTTGCAGAACTTTAATTCACAATTTTAACACTCGAATCGTTGATCAATTTTGCACTTATAACCAATTATGAACAGAAAGTAAAAGAGAAAGTAAAAGCGACAAGAACACGATATTTGTTTAGGCAGTTCGTCGATCGTCCTCGCTACGACTACGTCTGCCCCCAATTCCAAATTGAAATTGGGTAATCTTTCATTAATGTTGAAAGTAGTATATACAAAGAAGATAACAAAGCGATAAACGATAAACCAATTATGTCGATCCTTTGAATCTTCTTCCCCCTTAATCTTGAGCCAGATCAAGGTTATCCAAGAGCTTCACTTTGATTCCCTTCTGCAGTGTCTTGATTCCTTGAACTCCCCGTTCCTCAATCGTTACACTCAGCCGAATCCTCAATGAACGCCTCTTGATAAAAACCCCCAAGAACCACCCGTCGTGGAGGACAAAACCCGCAGATTTTATTCACCAACAAACCCCACAAACCTTCACCCACTAGGAATCTTCAATTCCGTTCCATGGACGTTATCGAACTCATCACTAACCCGCAACGCAAGAATGATTATGTGTAATTGTGTTGGAGATGATGAAGAACGAAGATGAGAAGCGTTTATGTATCTTTCAGTTGTTGGTGTTACTTGAATAATTACCCTTGCACAATATATATGATTGCATAACAGTTAGAACCAAGAAAAACTGATTTTTGAACTTTCTTGATCAGTTAGGTCGACCACTTGTAGTGCTTAGGTCGACCTAACAGAGCTTGCAGAATTTTGCTCCCAGTTAGGTCGACCTGTTGAAGGAGTAGGTCGACCAGAATCCTCTTCTGATGTATTCTGGGGACATTTTCACAGATTAGGTCGACCTAGTTGCCATGTAGGTCGACCTAGCAGACTGATATGAAGATTTCTTCATTTTGAGTCGACCTAAATGGTCTGTGAGTCGACCTAGCAGAGGTATATGGATTTTCCTTCATTTTAGGTCGACCTAGGTTGACAGTAGGTCGACCTAACTGCTGATTTTCTGCATTTTTCATGTCCATCTTGTGTTGAGTCGACTTATATGCATAGTGGATCACCTTGTGCTTTCATGAGTGATCAAATTCCTCCTTGTTGTTTGAATGCTCATTTGAGTTTGCCATAAATCAAAAACATCTTTGAGTGTAATCTTGTATTCACATACTCCCCCTTTTTGATGATGGCAAACCAATAGTCAAAAGCTTTGGTAGTAAGTGACACAGACTCAACAAGGCTCCCCCGTACATCCGGCATCTATCTCTCAACAGGGCACTCTCTCAACAAAGCTCCCCCGTACGCTCAGCATCTATCTCCCCCTTTGTCAACATCAAAAAGAGAAAACAGGAGAATAGAAGAGTAACAAGAGAACCATAGATAATAATGCTAGCATGTATAGTATAGTAGGTAAAAGGTAGTTAACGGTAGAATGAGACACATATGTGAACAGGAGCAGTTTTTTTTTTTTTTTATGCATGAGGTCACTATAAGCATGTTAATTGATAGCATATTATAGTATCAATAATATTTTTGGAAGTGAACACCAATTGCGTTACCGCTTTTTCAATATGACGCCTGGCTTGATGATGAGCTACCTTTATGCTAAAAAATTGTTAGCAAGACAAATAGATATATACATAAAGTAAAGAAATAATATTAAGAGAAAACAAACGTAATTAGCCCAAATTAGAGATATCGAGTATCCCTAATTCCCTACGAATGTTGAAATATTGCTCCGTTGCTAGCGGTTTGGTGAAGATGTCAGCTAGTTGCTTCTTGCTTTCTGCATGTTCAAAAGTAACGTCTCCTTTCTCTACATGATCTCGTAGAAAGTGATGCCTTATTTCAATATGTTTGGTACGTGAGTGTAAGACAGGATTTTTACTCAAGTTTATGGCGCTTGTGTTGTCGCACATGATAGGTATGTGATCAAGCTTAATGCCAAAGTCAAGAAGTTGTTGCTTGAGCCATAATATTTGTGCACAGCAGCTTCCAGCAGCTACATATTATGCCTCAGCAGTGGATAATGCAACCGATACTTGTTTCTTACTATGCCAACTTATTAATGAGTTTGAGAATAGATGACACGTTCCACTGGTGCTTTTTCTATCGGATTTGCAGCCAGCAAAATCTGAATCGGAGAATCCTACCAAATGACACTCATTTCCTTTTGGATACCATAGACCATATGTAGTAGTTCCACGTAAATATCGCAGAATTCTTTTGACAGCTTTCAAATGAGATTCTTTTGGACAAGATTGATATCTTGCACACATACACACACTAAACATAATGTCTGGTCTTGAGGCAGTAAGATACAATAGTGAGCCTATCATACCTCGGTATAATTTCACGTCAACCTCTTTACCTTTCTCATCTTTGTCTAGATTTGTATTTGTTGCCATAGGTGTGTCAATTTCCTTTGCTTCACTCATTCCAAATCTTTTGAGCAGCTCCGTACAATATTTAGTTTGATTCACAAACGTTCCATGACTGAGTTGCTTGATTTGTAGGCCAAGGAAGAAATTTAGCTCACCCATGAGACTCATCTCAAATTCACTCTGCATAAGCTTAGAAAAGTCTTTGACAAGTTTTGCATTAGTGGACCCAAATATAATATCATCTACATAAATTTGGACTAAGAGAATATCCTTATCTTTTCTTTTAATAAAGAGAGTAGTATCAACTTTACCTCTAGAGTACCCTTGACTAAGGAGAAATTTGCTCAAACGTTCATACCAAGCCCGAGGGGCTTGTTTAAGGCCGTATAGAGCACGTTTCAGCTTATAAACATGAGTTGGATACATGTAATTCTCAAAGCCGGGTGGCTGAGCAACATAGACTTCTTCATTTATATAGCCATTTAGAAAGGCACTCTTAACATCCATTTGGAATAGTTTGAAGTCTTTAGAACAAGCATAAGCAAGTAAGAGGCGAATAGCTTCGAGACGTGCTACAGGAGCGTATGTCTCTTCATAATCAATACCTTCCTCTTGATTGTAACCTTGAGCAACTAATCTAGCTTTGTTTCTAGTAATAACACCGTTTTCATCAAGTTTGTTACGAAAAACCCATCTAGTGCCTATTACTTGATGATCTCCCGGATGAGGGACTAAGTCCCAAACATCATTCCGTTTAAATTGGTTTAATTCTTCTTGCATGGCCATTAGCCAATGCTCATCAAGTAATGCGTCCTTAGCGTTTTTCGGCTCAACTTGTGAAACAAAAGCAAAATGATGGCAGAAGTTACTTATCTTTGAGCGTGTTGTAACGCCCCTTGAGATGTCTCCTATTATATTGTCAATTGGATGGTCTTTCACGTTTGTCCAGGCCTTGGGAAGTTCTTCATTGTTTGAGATGCTTTCTTTTTCATTTTCATTGTGAGACTCATCTTTCTCTCTCTCAGCATCTTTCTTTACAATACTCTCATCCTCATCTTCCTTATCCTTGACAATGTCTTCAGTGGATGGGCCTGCACCATTAAAAGAAAGACCTTTCTCGACATATTTTGCATAAGATTCATCAAAAGAAACATGTACTGACTCTTCTACTATAAGTAATCTCTTATTATATATTCGATATGCTTTGCTAGATTGTGAGTAACCAAGGAATATGCCCTCATCAGCTTTAGCATCGAATTTGCCAAGATTATCCTTACCATTGTTCAAAACAAAACACTTGCAACCGAATACATGGAGATGAGATACATTTGGTTTTCTACCCTTTAGTAATTCATAGGGAGTTTTGTTCAGTATAGGACGTATTGTTATCCTATTCAAAACATAACATGTTGTACTAATCGCGTCAGCCCAGAAATACTTTGGTAGATTACCCTCATTTAGCATTGTTCATGCCAGCTCCTCTAGAACTCGATTTTTACGTTCAACTACTTCGTTTTGTTGAGGTGTTCTAGGAGCTGAAAAGTTATGCTCAATTCCATGTTTATCACAGTATTTTTCAAAAGAAATGTTTTCAAATTCTCCACCGTGATCACTTCGAATTGCAACTATTTTGTTGTTCATTTTGTTTTGACATAATCTTGCAAATTGTGTAAAGGCTGGAAAAGTTTGATCCTTACTAGGTAAAAAGATTGTCCAACAAAATCTCGAGTAATCATCGACAATGACAAAACCATAGGTGTTTCCACCTATGCTTTTAGTCCTTGAAGGGCCAAAGAGATCCATGTGAAGTAGCTCAAGAGGGCGTGATGTTGAAACCACGTTCTTTGATTTAAAAGAGATTTTTGTTTGCTTTCCCTTTTGACAAGCATCACATAGATGATCTTTTGAAAACTTCATTTTGGGTAAGCCGATTACTAAATCTTTTGAGACAACTTTATTTAGTAAGTCAAAATTTATGTGGGCGAGACGTCTATGCCAAAGCCATGAGTCATCGCCTAGAGCAACTAGACATTTGGTACTAGACTTAGATACCTCATCCAAGTTTAGCATGTAAATGTTGTTTACTCTTAAGCCCTTAAACATAATGTCTCTTTTCTTAGTATGTTCAATTGTGCATCCAGAATTTGTAAACATTACTTTAAAATCTTTGTCACACAATTGACTTATACTTAAAAGATTATGTTTAAGACCTTCTACTAGCAGCACATCAGTTATAGTAGTGGTAGAAGGGTTACCTACACTTCCTTTACCAAGTATGGCTCCCCGATTGTTATCTCCATAGGTGACATACCCCTTTTTCTTTGCTTGAAACTCAACGAAAAGAGATAGGTCTCCAGTCATGTGTCTTGAACATCCGCTATCAAGGAACCACAACCTTTCGGCAATGTCAAGACACTTTTCCTGCAAGATTAATTTAAAAAGGGAGGTCCCCAATTTTCATTGGGTCCTTGGTAGTGAGTACACAATTTGTTGCACTTAGGCAACCATTGAAATACTCCTTTAGGAACTAAAATTCTCCTAAATTTGCATTTTTCAATGGTATGTCCCTTTTTGAAACAATAATGACAGGTAATATGATGAGAATATGGAGTTTTGCTAGTTGATACTTTTGGTACAAAAGTGTATTTACTATATAAAGGAGTATACGATCTTTTGAACTTGTTTGGATCAACCGCAAAAGTCACTTTTGGTTGTAGAGCCTTGTCTAACTTGGCTTTTAGATCTCTCACTTCTTTTTGCCAAATGTGACATGTCTCACAACCAAACCATGATGTAGGATCTAATTCAACTTTGTCCTTTTGAATGTCTAGCATAGATTGTTTTAAAGCTTCCATATCCCTTTCGGTTTTCTCAACTTTTGATTCAAGATATGAAAATATTTTCTTATTTGAGGCCAAAAGTTTGAAAGCTTTAATTGCATCTCTATGTAATTCTTCAAAAGCAAGTTTTAGTTGAGCCATGAAACATAGGTTTGCTGATTCTTCTTCATCGCTTGACGAGCTTTCACTAGATGAATCACTTTCCCATGCTATGTAAGCTCTTTTAGATTTGTTATGACCTTTGCTTTGGTTCTTCTCCTTTTCTTTCTTAAGGTATGGACAATCCGGTTTGTAGTGACCGGCTTTCCCACAATTGAAGCAAAGACCTTTGATCTTTCCTTTGTTGTCGTCATCTTGTTTGAACATGTTTGATTGCTTTCTATAGTTGATCAATCCTTTGTCGGAATGTTTTGCTCCATTTTTCTTTAGATATTTGTTGTATCTTCGCACAAACAGTCCCATTTCCTCATCATCGGAGTCTTCGTCATCACTTGTGTCACTATCCTTTGGCTCTCGTTTTGAGGTCTTGGAGCTCGAAGCTTTTAGAGCTATTGACTTCTTCTCTACCTCTTTCTCCATGTTCTTTTCTTTCTTTGTCCTCTTCTCATGCATGTCAAGGCATTTAAGATGTTGTTCATGTTCCTCTAGTTTACCAAAGAGAGTGGTAATGTCTAAAGTGTTGAGATCATTTGCTTCCTTAATTGCTGTAACTTTGGGCTGCCATTCCCTGTTCAAACACCTTAAGATTTTGTTAGTAGCAACTGCATTGGAAACAGGTCTATCAAGAGAATTTAATCGATTTTTCAGGTGAACGAATCTTTTCTGCATGCTTTCGATGGTTTCACCATCTTCCATGTGGAAAAGTTCGAACTCTTGAGTTAACGTATTGATCCTAGCTAGTTTGACATCATCCGTTCCCTCGTGGGCAACTTGCAATGTGTCCCACATAGCTTTAGCTGATCTACAATCGGAAACGCGATAGTATTCATCAACTCCTAGAGCTGAGATTAGAATGTTTCTCGCTTTCCAATCGTATGCATATTTCTTTTCATCTTCAGCATTCCAAGTATCTTCTGGTTTTGGAACAACTGCACCAGCTGCATTTGTCATAGTGATCTGAAATGGACCATTGACAATAGCTGTCCAGATGTTCCTATCAATTGCATTGATATGGACACACATACAATCCTTCCAATAGCCGTAGTTTTCTCCGTTGAAAACTGGAGCTCTATTATGAGCCCCTTTAGGTCCAGAGGCCATCTTTCCAATAAGTGTTTCACGAAGCACGGAATAAACCAGAGCTCTTGATGCCACTTGTTAGACGTTGGCCTGAATATCTAGAGGGGGGTGAATAGATCTCACTAAGTTTTTAAGGATTTTTCTACTGACTCGAGCGAAAGCGGTTTTGAATCGACTTGCGTCTATTCTGGACCGCTATTGCAAAGGTCGTATGTGTTTCAAAACCAAAGAGTAAGTGGAATTGATGGTGAAGTAATATGATAGCTAAACAGTACGTTTTACAACTGAAAACCAATTAACTTCTAGATTGACAATTTTGATTTTCAATGCAGTAAGATTGGATTAAGCAAAAACACAAACACTTGGTGATACGTTCAAATTGATAGTGATTCAAGTTGTGGTGAATTGTGATGTTTGTTGCAGAACTTTAATTCACAATTTTAACACTCGAATCGTTGATCAATTTTGCACTTATAACCAATTATGAACAGAAAGTAAAAGAGAAAGTAAAAGCGACAAGAACACGGTATTTGTTTAGGCAGTTCGTCGATCGTCCTCGCTACGACTACGTCTGCCCCCAATTCCAAATTGAAATTGGGTAATCTTTCATTAATGTTGAAAGTAGTATATACAAAGAAGATAACAAAGCGATAAACGATAAACCAATTATGTCGATCCTTTGAATCTTCTTCCCCCTTAATCTTGAGCCAGATCAAGGTTATCCAAGAGCTTCACTTTGATTCCCTTCTGCAGTGTCTTGATTCCTTGAACTCCCCGTTCCTCAATCGTTACACTCAGCCGAATCCTCAATGAACGCCTCTTGATAAAAACCCCCAAGAACCACCCGTCGTGGAGGACAAAACCCGCAGATTTTATTCACCAACAAACCCCACAAACCTTCACCCACTAGGAATCTTCAATTCCGTTCCATGGACGTTATCGAACTCATCACTAACCCGCAACGCAAGAATGATTATGTGTAATTGTGTTGGAGATGATGAAGAACGAAGATGAGAAGCGTTTATGTATCTTTCAGTTGTTGGTGTTACTTGAATAATTACCCTTGCACAATATATATGATTGCATAACAGTTAGAACCAAGAAAAACTGATTTTTGAACTTTCTTGATCAGTTAGGTCGACCACTTGTAGTGCTTAGGTCGACCTAACAGAGCTTGCAGAATTTTGCTCCCAGTTAGGTCGACCTGTTGAAGGAGTAGGTCGACCAGAATCCTCTTCTGATGCATTCTGGGGACATTTTCACAGATTAGGTCGACCTAGTTGCCATGTAGGTCGACCTAGCAGACTGATATGAAGATTTCTTCATTTTGAGTCGACCTAAATGGTCTGTGAGTCGACCTAGCAGAGGTATATGGATTTTCCTTCATTTTAGGTCGACCTAGGTTGACAGTAGGTCGACCTAACTGCTGATTTTCTGCATTTTTCATGTCCAGCTTGTGTTGAGTCGACTTATATGCATAGTGGATCACCTTGTGCTTTCATGAGTGATCAAATTCCTCCTTGTTGTTTGAATGCTCATTTGAGTTTGCCATAAATCAAAAACATCTTTGAGTGTAATCTTGTATTCACACAGTAAGCTTTAATGGAATCGATGGCACACTTGTTTTGGCTCGAATTGATCGGACACCTTGATTGCAACCTCCCTTCAATCCACGGTTTCGGAAGTTTTCAGAATAGGGGTTCTGCCACCAACCCTTTTCTATGCTGCAACCTTTTTGTTTTTATAAGGGGTGAATTTAGGCACAAAAAAAATCGGAGAGAGATCAAAGAGATTTGATTGGAAATATTTTCTTTGATTCTTCTATCAAATATTTCTTGTTTTTCAATCTATTTTCCACCTTTTTTCTCACATATAATTTTGGTCTAGGTTTTACTTGGAAATAAAGTTCACATGATTTGCAACCCTTTTTGGATAACCAATATCACTTAAATCCAAGCCCATATGTTTAAATAATCTATTTCATAATTTATCTAATTTATCTTTGAATTTCTATGAATAAAAAATCAAAATAAATTAGTAAAATAGGAAATAAAATCATGATGGATTATAAGGTCATGGGCATGCTTAGAATCTAAATGATGGGCCCATAAGTCAAAAATGCAACCTTTTTTATATTGACTTTCACGCGTCTCTTGAAAATCGACTAACTAGTACAAGTCATATTCTCTTCAATTTTTATCGCATGGAGATGATTTTGTGCTTTGGAGAGGAGTGAACTTGTACTGTCTTGAGCAATTACAAGTCAGGTGAGTGAAAATATCTTGGAATATGACGGGAAAATTTTGGGGTATGACAGCTGCCCCTGTTCAATCTTCTTACACTTGAGGATGTAGATTGGCTTGCGTGCCTGTCGGAATCTGAAGGTGGAAGAGGATTGAACACTAGAATACCAAGAAATTTGTCCTTGCTGATGATGAAGGGAGTTTTTCAGAGATGAGCTTAGAGATGCCATCCAGGCCGAGTATTGTCGGAGATGGGCTTAGAGATGCCATTCAGGCCGAGTATTGTCGGAGACGGGCTTACAGATGCCATCTAGATGTTGAGAGACTTGATCGAGAGTCAGAATACGTCGTACGTTAGACTGTGTCTGAAGGATATACTTAGGATGAGTCGTACGTTAGACTGAATCCACCGTATTGATAAGTGTCAAAGTAAGTCGTACGTTAGGCTTTACTTTTTAGGACGAGTCGTACGCTAGACTGGGTCCAGTTTGCATTGTTAGATGTTTGGAAAACCGTGCGTCAGGCTGAAGGATGGGTCGTACGTTAGACCGGATCCAATTTGCATTTGATAAATGTCTTGGAAAGCCGTGCGTTAGGCTGAAGGATGGGTCGTGCGTTAGACCGGCTCCAATTTGCATCGGTAGATGTCTGGAAAGCCATGCGTCAGGTTGATGGATGGGTCGTGTGTTAGACCGGATCCTTTGTATTGAGAAGTACCAGAGTGGGCCGTATGTTAGGCTACATCGGAGCTTAGTATGTTGAGAAGTGTCTGTTTGAGATGTTAGTCGTGTCAGCACCGTTCGTAGTATCTGAATTAGACTTTAGAAAAGTTGATCGTGTCTACACCATTCGTGATGATAGAATTAGATCTTTGAAGGTTGATCATGTCAGCACCGTTCGTAGTAACTGAATTAGACTTTGAAAATGATCGTGTCTACACCGTTCGTGATGATAGAATTAGATCTTTGAGCGTTGACCGTGTCAGTACTGTTCGTAGTAACTGAATTAGATCTTGGAGAGATGACCGTGTCTACCTCGTTCGTGATGATAGAATTAGATCTTTTGTCGTGTCAGCACCGTTCGTAGTAACTGAATTAGACTTTGAAAATGTTGATCATGTCCACACCGTTCGTGATGATGGAATTAGATCGATTGTCGTGTCAGCACCGTTCGTAGTAACTGAATTAGACTTTGAAAATGATCGTGTCTACACCGTTCGTGATGATAGAATTAGATCTTTGAGCGTTGACCGTGTCAGTACCGTTCGTAGTAACTGAATTAGATCTTTGAATATTGGAGATTTAGTTCATCTGCTTGTACTTGTATCCTGAAAAAGTAAAGTTAGTCTTTATGCAATGTCATGATGCATGTGTTATGAGACGAGTCTCTCAAAATAAATGAGAAACTTGCGTGTTATGTATGAATTCACTATGAGGTAATGTATGCAATATATGAATATGTTTATGACATATGATGTGTGAATATGATTTATCATGTCTTGATTGAGAAAATAAATCTCTGTGTCCTTGTGATTTTGTTGTCTGATTTTGTTTTGAAGATGCTCAGTTGGGGATTTATGGTTTCTGCTTGGGGATGCGAGCCATTTGAATGATTGATCTTGATGCAACCTGACTGGGGATAAGAGAGGTGAATAAACCATGTTGGAGAAGAGAAACGTGTCGGGGAACTGGCAGTGTTGAAGATGTAAACTCCGTTGAGGAACTAAGTTTTTGTCAGGACGAGAACAATTGAAGATATCTTCGTCATGATTACTCTGTGGGGATATGATTTTGTGAAATCGGCTTTGTGGGAAGACGTGGATGTATGGAACGTGCCCCTAGTATTATAATAACTACCATTCCTGGATTTGTATTGATTGGGATACACCAATGAGTGTTGCTCCAGGTATCAAACTGGACTTGCATAGATTTGCCCCAGCTAGTAGGAACTTTGGAAAGATTAGCCTCACGAGGACTTTATGAGATGTGCACTATGGGCGATATGCCCCTAGTAATCATAAACTTTAGGATGATGCCCCTGACTGATCGAGTGATGGCTTCTGACCCACTTGGGTGCATGCCCCTGATTTTTTTTTGCTCTCCTGAGAGATTCTCTGAATCTTGATTTGATTGCCCCAGATTGATCGGGAAGTGGTTTGAAACCCACTTGGGATGTATGCCTTTGGACTGTTTGTCTTCTGAGAGATTCTTGGAATCTTGGCATGATTGCCCCAGATTGATTGGGCAAAACGTGTCATGCCCCTTGTATACGTAGGAGACATTGCTTCTTTGGAGTAATCTTTGTTGGTCGGGATAACTTTGATTCATTAGTTATACCCTGTGCAAATTCTTTCAGTTGCTAACGTTTGAAATTATGTAGCAGAATTTGTTTAATAATGAATTCATGAGATGCAATGCATACATTTGTCTTGAGTTTTTGAAAAAAACATTAAAACAAAAGATGTAAAAGCGTGAAATTTGTAAAAACATGCTATTTTTGTAGAAACGAAATATCGACTCAGCACCTTAGTAAACCTTAAGGAGTCGGGATACCTTTTTGGTGACAGTATGCTTTCGAACTAACCATGCTTCAGTTAGGACTTTCAAGGGTTGTAATGTGGCTTGGTTCACGGTTTAAGAAACAAAGGATAATGGCTCAAAAATTTATTTATACCCATCCCCTTCTTCGTGATGTTCTTCGATCCTATGCTCAGTTAACTTTGCGTTTCAACTTTAGCAAAGCTTGACGTCGTAACATTGACATTTGATGATGGATAAAGCAACGGGAGTTTATTTGGACAGGAAGTCATCCCCTTTTTTGTAATACTTTCTTTTTGTCGAGGATTTGTAATGACCTTTTTTGAAATGTTTTCTTTTGTCGAGGATTTTTAGCGACCTCCTTTTTGACTTTGTTATCCCTAACCTTTTGCCTGAACTGTTTATTTTGAGATTACAGTCAGCGGGATGTTTCAATTTTATATAAGTCTCCTTCATAGGTTTTGACTTAATAGTTTTCCTTTTTGGTGGACGTTGACTGCATGACTTACTGGTTGCGGGAACCCATTATTATTTGTATCAACAACAGCTAGTACAATTGAGTTAACTGAGTAAATACCCTGCCCCAGGTTATGATTAAGGGTTTAATTTGTATGAGAAAGAAACTTCTACTTCTTAGGCTCCAAGGGGTTGACGAGGGATTAACATCCTTATATCTCCACTGTTTAGGAATTGAAACAATGCCTGTACATCGTCAACATAGTCCGTTCAAAAGCATAATGTATGAGGTTGCGGTATCGTTTTCGTCATCCTCCTTTAAAAGGCTTACAGCTTAGCAGGAGTTAAGTATCACAAAAACATATGCGAAGTAAAGACATAATTTAAATGAGTGATAACGAAATAATTTATTCAAGACAAACATATGCAATGCACTGATGATGGTTATTAAAACATGTAATGTCTATCATAAGTCGAATGTTTAAACAAGCAGAATATAAATTGCAAGAAAGTAAAGCTAATGATTAAAAGTTCATCCACTTAGACATTAATCAGTCTTGTCGTGATTATGCCTGGGAGTAGTGATCACTACAGGAGTCTTGGGATGAGGGAATTCAATTTCACCAGCATCGATCATATCTTGAATCTTATTCTTCAATGGCCAACAATCATTCGTATCATGTCCAGGGCTATTGGAATGATATGCGCACCTCGTATTGGGCTTATAGCTAGGAGCAGAAGTGTTGGGCTTCACAGGAGGATCCCTCACAGTAATCAAGTTTGCTTTCAACAAATGTTGTAATGCCTGAGCCAGTGACATGTTGATCTTCGTGAACTGACGCTTAGGTGCATCTGACTTGCGTCTTTGTTGTGGAACTGGTGTAGAGATCAGAATTGTCCCCACATATTGGTTGTGTCCATTGCGACCTTTCAGATTGTACCCAGCGTTAGCCATATGAGGTTCCTTAGGTGAGTTGAAGTCAATGATCTTGTCATCAATGAGGTCTTGAATCTTGTGCTTTAATTGCCAACAATCCTCTGTATCATGACCAGGACTATTCGAATGATAAGCACATCTCGCATGGTACTTATACCCAGGAGTGGGATTGGGAGGAAATGAATATGGAGGTAATAGAGTTATCAAGTTCTGATTGAGTAGTTGTTGGAGAACTTGAGACAACGGTATATGTAATGGAGTAAATGACCGCTTAGGCTTGGATCTCAGATTATCTTGACCACCTTGATGCTTATGTTGATTCTTCTCCTTCTCGATCAGAAGTGCCTTCAATTCTTCTTGCCCCTTGGCCAAGTGAAAGATTATTTTTCGGAACTGGTTATTCTGAGCCTGAAGATTTTTGACAAATTGTTCGAGATCCATTTTCTTGCTGAAATAAACAGCGAGGTCGGATGAGAGATCTATTGTAAGAAACCTGTTATGCGATGTTATGAATGCAAATGCGATATTTTCAAGGATCTTTAGGAATTTAGTTAGCAACATTAGAAAATGATTTGGTCGCGTCTTTGTCTGAAGAATTCTGACTTTTGTCTTTGAACGTCTTTCTTTGAGAACCAAGCTCACCATATCGAGTGGGTCATCGCCTCTGATTCGGGATACTTATGAATTGGAAGGTACGTGGCCAGAGGAAAATAAATCCTCTTGCCCCTTGCTAGGTACTGAGTCTTTGAATTGGAAGGTGTGTTGCCAGAGGAAAATAAATCATCTCGCCCCTTGATTAGGAAATTAGTCCTTGATAGGAGTCCCTGAAATTGTGCGCCCTAAATCCCTAAGATCCTTGAAAGGGTTAGTTAAATCATGTTATGCTTATGATGTCATGATGTCATGTGAATGCAGTTCATTAGGCACAACGTGAGGTAGTAAGGGCGAACAAGTCCTTTTAACAAAACCTGCAAGGAAACGAAGGTTAGTAGCAAACACAGACAAGTCACGCAGGTCACATAAGTCACACAAGTCACACAATTTCCTTAGGCTCGGCTTGCATGGAGTTTAGATCATGTGAGATACCCTTCCCCAAAGGTATTTCTAAGGATAAGGATGATATCAGCAACGGGTTCTACCAAGTTACCCAGAATTGTCAGCCCTTCTAAAGCACCCTCGGACATGATACATTCGCATCATGCAATGATACTTTGAGAAAGAACCTATCTGAATTGTAGTATCGGGTAGCGACTAGTTCTCAACATTTGTCAAGAGTAGTCCCCCCACTACGTTCCTAAAGGCCAGGATGGGTTAAAGGTAACTAAAGGTCCTTGAGCTCCGGCGCACCCACAGGCACATACATAGACCTCCCTCATTTGAGAAAGGTGTGCATATGGCTATGGAGTCCTAACTCAAGTGTGAACTTCATATTGACTCATCTCCCACATATGTGAAAGAGGTCGCCATGACTATGCCACTCCTATCTTAAGTGTACTTGAATCCGGGTATAGGATTCGTCCTTCATTTAATTCCTGAAACAGCCCTGAAAAAATAAAGCAAGCAAAGCAAATAATAGAAAACATTCAAGTGATCCTAAACTTTTAAGGTAACCCCTATTTTATAAGAAAATTATCCCCAGCAGAGTCGCCAGTTCTGTAATATGGTGAACTGACTTTATCGAAATGTCGCGGTTAAGCAAGAGTCGCCACCGACTTTTATTTTATCCAAATATCGAAAAGGCTAAAAGAACAGGAAAAACCTTTTTTAAAGAAAACCGGGTTCGGGGGGTAATTATGCAAAGGGAAGGTGTAAGGCACCCTTTGCATCCATGGTTATCCATGGGCTCTTAATTGCTTTGCTCGCTTGAAAAGAAATGTAGAAGAAGAGAATACGGACTTTAGCTCGTAAATGAGCGTAGCCTTATTGAAGATTTATGAAAGAGTGTAAGAAAAAGATTTAAACCAGAGCAAGGCAATTAGGAGCAATTACCTTAATGTTTGTAGAAAAAATTCTTTTAGCCTTTCAGGGTGAAAGAGTCTATCCATGCCATAAGAGGGCAGGAAGTCTTTCGTTTGGATGTTTACGGGGTCATCGAGTTATCGGTCGCCATAAGACTGTCCCATGCCATAGAGAGGCAGGTAGTCTAAGGGAAGGATCAGAATAGCCTTTCGTTTAGGCAACCAGAGGATACCTCAGCCCTTCGTAGGCAACTTCCGAGGGACGAGATCATATTTAGTGTATCGAAGGCAGCATCATTAGGGACTTATGATCTTTGCATTAGTCGAGGCAACATGGCTGAGGTATCCTCGTATTCGAGGGACATGGCTATTCTGCAAAAAACACAAGGCAACATGCAACAGGCAACAGGCAACAGGCAACAAGAGAGGTTACCAAAAAAAGAGTGCGTAGGTGCAACAATCATGTGATTAATTCAGAAATTTTATCTTATAATTAGTGATGCTAATTCAGTTCAAGGCTTGCACTCCCTAAGATTACTAACCACACAATAATATGGGGAAGGGGAAAAAGAAACCAGCGGATCTGACTCAAGTAATAATTAAAGCAGAATAAATAAACAAGGTTAAGTTTCAGGGTTACCGACTATTGAGCTTCGACGGTTGGCTAACCCTGAAAATTAGGAAAAGAGAAAACAAATATAAAAGGGGTGAGTGCATTATCAATTCGTTGACAAATAAAGCTAATCCTAATTTTAATAAAAATGGCTAAAGAAATTTAAAAATAAATATGAAGAATAAGATTTAACTTTTGATCTGAAATGGTTCGTAGTCGGGAGTAGCCTCGGGGTTAACCCTGAAAAATTGGCAAAGCAAAGATAGACAGAAAAGGAAGTGAGTGTAGGCGGAGTTCATTATATTTGAAGGCAACCCCTAATTTTAAATAAAATAACAAATATTTAAATAAGGATTAAATCGGGACTTAGCTTCGTAGTAGGCGAGGCGCATAGTTGGAGGAAACCCTATTGCTAACCCTGAAAAACACACAAAGAAATATTTTTTCAGTGTAGGGAGTGATCTCCATAAACCCTGAATCGGGCATAAATTAAATAAAATATCAGGTTTAATTAATTATTGGTTTTTAACCTAATTAATTAAATCGATCAGAATAAAATTTGGATTTTTAAAATGTCAAGATTTATTTTTAATCAATTAATCAAAATTAATTTATTAATTAAAACAGTTTAAACACTTTCAAACTATTTTAAAAGAAATAAAATAGAATCGAATAATCGATGATCAAAAATAAAAATAAACAATTTGTTAAGATAAAAAAAAGTTTTTTATAATTTTGTAGAAAAAAAAGAATTTTTTTTTTATATATATATATATATATATATATATATATATATATATATATATATATATATATATAATATTTAAAATAAATAAGAAAAGGTTTATGTAATAAAAAAGAAAAACAAATTAAAAACTTAGCTGGATGATCCTGTGTGACCTTCCTGAGGGAGTGTCATACCCCAAAATTTGCCCATACTATTTCTCCTATTCAAATTCAAATCAAAGCATAAAGCTCAAAGACACTCTCTCCTAAACAAGGCTCAGAGAACTAGGGTTTTATTGTTCTGAAGGAAAATCAATGAATCAATGGCTCTAAGGCATCCCATATGGCTCAATATATCTCACATGACCTCTATAACAAGTATCAAGTCTCAGCTCAAAGGATTGATCACCCAAATGTTCAAAAAGTCAACAGTCGACTAGGTTGACCTAAAAGTCAACTGTGGTCAGAGTAAAGTCAAAACTCCTGATTTTTTGTCAAGATCCTCATATTGAAGTATCATTCACCATTTGATCAAGAATTGATCATGGTTCATCAAGGAAAGATCAAAAATCAACAAATCATAAAGTTTCTAAATTAGGGTTTGTATAGGAGAAAGTCAACTGAACTTTGACCAGCCATAACTCTTACATGGAACATCAGAAATTTTCCATCAAAAGCTCAATTTGAAGGAAATTTGATTCTCTACAACTTTGTCTCTCACATGCCAAGTCTAAAAATGCTTCATTTGAGAGGTATGGACCAAAACAATATAGGTCCTTTTCAAAAGTCAACAAAAAGTCATTTTTTTCAAAAGGACACACAAGGAGCATGGAAAATTATTTTGATATGAGACCAAAGACACTGGTTAGAGGACTCCCTAAGATTTCTAAAAAGTCCTATAACACTCCCATACCTCAAAAATTGAGAGAGATAGACCTTGTCAAAGTTGGGCTATTTTGGAGGGAAAAATGTGAAAGAATTTGGATATTTTTGCAAAGAGGCCCATGAGTTTAAGATCCAATCTTGCAAAATAAGTTATCTAGAAGCTCTAATCTTAAAGCCACTAAAAAATAATGAATATTTGATTTTATTCAAATTTTTATTTATGAAAATCATGGATTTAAGTCAAAAAAATTTGAATAAAATATAAAAGATATGATTTGTTCTTATTTCCAATCATCATCAATCACACAAATGTTCAATAATCACTACAAAATTCGTGCAAGGGTTAAGTGGTGAAAAAAGATTGAGTTTGGCTATAATTAGAAATATTTCAATCAAGCTCCAAATCAAATTTTCAAAGATTGATTCACAAAGATTTTCTCCACAATTATCAACCCTAATCATCCCTCTATATATACTGATCAAGTCCATAGCACAAGGGTTAGAGAATTCTGCAGGCAAAGAACCCTAACAAAAGCTTCAAAATTCAAGTAATTCTCAAATACGTTTTCCAATTTGCAGGCTGGTTCAAGGATTCTTGTTGATCAATTCATGTTCCCAAGGCATTAAGGAAGCTTCCTAGATCGATTTTGAGTCTTGAAGCATCGCGATTCTTCACCTGCATCCCACGGTTTGAACTGTTTTTTTAAGTTTTGATTGTCTTGATTCATGCATCTTTTTCATAATTTGAATACACATACATGCTTATCGTGATGCCATTAATGTTTCTGGAGGTTTAATTGTATTTCTGAGCACGTTTGTAGCTGACCACCATTGCTAGGGTTTACAGTTCTCAGATTGGGGCTATACGAAACAACCAAAATTAGACAAAATTAAGGCCATATCCATGCTCGGGCAATGATTTCGGTTCGGTCCATGGCTCTATCTTTGATTTATATTGTGTATGATATGTTTTTGAAGATGGCAGGTCTATGGAAATGCAAAAAAAACCGTTGTCATATCTCTGTGAATCGCGAAGGAAGAAGACGACCTTTGGGCGCGCAGCTTTTTGATTCAATTTTTCTTAACTTATTTTATATTATATTGGTATTGTTTCAAAATAATGTCAACTAGTGAGGCTGGCACTGATGGCAAATGCGCGCGTGGGTGATCAAAGGGTCCAGGGTTCGATCCCTGGCCCTTGCAAAGTTTATTTTCAATTTGTTTTCTTCTATGGATCCCATGTGTCTCATGCGTGAAGGCCTACCATGCGCCTTCATATACCAACCGTTAGATCCACAGAGATTAGAATCTGAAGGCCCAAAAGGCGCCTCCCCACCATGGACTCCCAAGGACCTATTACATACAAGCAGAGCTAAGTTTCTTCAAATTTCTTTTTATTTTTCTTTTTATTTTATATAATCTTTTCATTTATTTATTTGTTTTATTTATTAATATCAATTCTAAAAATCTTTTAAAATGTCCTTTTTCACAAAATCATTATTTTAATAATATTTATTTAATTAATTTATTCTAATGATAATAATTTGTTTTTTTTAAATTGTTTAATTAACGTAATTAATTGAAACCTGGTTTTTACCAATTTAATTAATTGGGTTAAAAACCAAGAATTAATTTGTTTTTTTATTTATTCTATTAACCATGGCTAACTTGTGCCCTGATTAGGGTTTACGAAAGGTCACGCCTACACTAAATTTTGCCCTTTTTCTTTGTACAGTTTCAAGGTTACCATCAGGGTTTGTCCGACTACGCGCCACGTCAAATTCAAAGCTAAGTTCTAATCTTTACTATTTAAATATGTTTCTGCCTTTTATTTACTTAGGGTTTGATCACCCCCGTCAATGAACTCCTCCTACACTTACTTTTTTCCTTTTATTTTTCTGCCAATTCTCAGATGATCGGGGTCAATGCTTAAGGCAAACCTTTGCCCATCAACTTTCATCAATCGAAGCTAAGTGTTTTTACCATTCTTCTTTTATCATTAATTTTTTATTGATTAGGGTTAACCGTATCGGACTTTTGAGTTGATAATGCACTCATCTACGGTTTATTTATTTTTCCCACCTTTTCAGGGTTTGCCAACCGCCAAAGCTCGAATAGTCGGTAACCCTAAACCTTGACCTCATTTAAATTATTACTTGTTCATACCTATTGCTCTATTTCTCCCGCTGGTTTCATTCTCCCTTTCCCCCGCTGGTTTCATTTTCCCTTTCCCCGTTATTGTTTACTTATGCTGTTTAATTATGCTGTTAATATTAATTGTTGTGGTTAGTAATCGTAGGGAGTGAAAGCTTGTAATCAATCTAGAATAACTAATTATAATATGAATATCTGAATCTAATCACATGATTGTTGCACCCACACACACTTTTGGGTAACCTCTCTGTTGCCTGTTGCCTTGTTGCCTTGTATTTTTTGCAGAATAGCCATGTCCCTCGAATACAAGGATACCTCAGCCATGTTGCCTCGATTATACAAAAGGTCATAAGACCCTAATGATGCTGCCTTTGACACACCAATATGACCTCGACCCTCGTAAGTTGCCTACGAAAAGGCTGAGGTATCCTCTGGCTGCCTACGAAAGGCTATTCTGGTTCTTCCCTTAGACTACCTACCTCTCTATGGCATGGGACAGTCTTATGGCGAACGAACTCTCGATGACCCTTCAACCTCCAAATGAAAGGCTTCCTGCCCTCTTATGGCATGGATAGACTCTTTCATCCTGAAATGCTAAAAGAACGTTTTTTCAAATACTAAAGGTAATTGCCCCTAATTGCCTTGCTCTGGCTAAACTTTTTCATATTCTTTCTCATAAACCTTCAAAATGGCTACGCTTATTTACGAGCTAAAGTCCATATTCACTTCTTCTACATTTCTGAACGAAAAAGAAACCATGGATGCGAAGGGTGCCTTACACCTTCCCTTTGCATAATTACCCCCCCGAACTCAGTTTTTATTTAAAAGGTTTTTCCTGTTCTTTTAGCCTTTCCGATATTTGGATAAAATAAAAGTCGGTGGCGACTCTAGCTTACCGCACATTTGGATAAAAAGTCAGTTCACCGTATTACAGGGAGGATATGGTATGCCAGCGCTCCTGGATGTTGGATTTGGAGTAGGAAAGATCTGATGGCTGTGGTCGATGGTGTACCGTAAGCATTCATCGGTCACACGCACATGATCTGCAATCTAAGAATAAGAAAAATAAACAAAAAGCCGTTGCAAGAGGCAAGACTCGAACCATGGTCTTTGCACATGGACACCCTTTGGACGTGCACGCTCTCCACTAGGACATTGCTATTACGCTGTTAAGGATATGATGATAATCGTAATATAACAAACACCGTCACTAATTAAAATTAAAAAAAATTCGCGCCCAGGCTTCTTCATCTCTTTCGTTGGATTTCTGCAGAATGTAATACTCTTTAGCCACCATAGATCTGTATACACCAGAATCATAAAACACTGCAAATAAAATCAAAACAAAATCATGGATCAACTCGAAATCGATCCCTGAATTCGTAGGTGACATCGATTTCGTCCAATTTCGCCTAGACTGAGAGCCCCTAATCCGAAGCTTTAGAACCCTAAACATGGCACATGATTATGCTTGCACCAAAACTTCAATTAAACCACCAAGTTATCATCAAAACATCAACATTAACAAGAATATATAGTCAAACTGAATTGAAATCATGCGTATGTGTGATATTGAAAGTTAAAAAAAGTTTGAAAACAAGAACCGTGACGCTGCGATTCTGATGGCTTGACGTGCTGCAAATGACTGAGGTTGACCAACAAGCTTTAATGGAATCGATGACACACTTGTTTTGGCTCGAATTGATCGGACACCTTGATTGCAACCTCCCTTCAATCCACGGTTTCGGAAGTTTTTCAGAATAGGGGTTCTGCCACCAACCCTTTTCTATGCTGCAACCTTTTTGTTTTTATAATGGGTGAATTTAGGCAAAAAAAATCGGAGGGAGATCAAAGAGATTTGATTGGAAATATTTTATTTGATTCTTCTATCAAATATTTCTTGTTTTTCAATCTATTTTCCACCTTTTTTCTCACATATAATTTTGGTCTAGGTTTTACTTGGAAATAAAGTTCACACGATTTGCAACCCTTTTTGGATAGCCAATATCACTTAAATCCAAGCCCATATGTTTAAATAATCTATTTCATAATTTATCTAATTTATCTTTGAATTTCTATGAATAAAAAATCAAAATAAATTAGTAAAATAGGAAATAAAATCATGATGGATTATAAGGTCATGGGCATGCTTAGAATCTAAATGATGGGCCCATAAGTCAAAAATGCAACCTTTTTTATATTGACTTTCACGCGTCTCTTGAAAATCGACTAACTTGTACAAGTCGTATTCTCTTCAATTTTTATCGCATGGAGATGATTTTGTGCTTTGGAGAGGAGTGAACTTGTACTGTCTTGAGCAATTACAAGTCAGGTGAGTGAAAATATCTTGGAATATGACGGGCAAATTTTGGGGTATGACACCCCCTAACTTCGATAAGATCCTCCAATTTTTCTTTCGACACTTTGTATTCTAAGGCTATCTGTGCCATGTCATTGCCTCTTGATTTTTTGTCTGGGGATGTGCTTATTAACCACGTATTCAAACCTTATAGGTAACTTATTGGCAATAACAAATTACATGATCATATTTTCTTTTATGCACTTGTATTCTTTTGTTATTTGCTTAATTATTATTTCAGAATCTCCTTTTATTTCGACTCTTGTTGCCCCCAATTCCAGCAAGGCTTCAAGTCTAGCTATTAATGCTTCATATTTCGCCTCGTTATTCAAACAGAGAGGACCTTCGATCCTATTCTTTAGTTTTGTTGGAATTTCTTCAAGAGAAATTATTAAAATCCCAAACCCACTACCCTTTTTATGGGTAGAGCTATCGAAGAACAATCTCCAAGGCTTTAATTCGACATAATCTTGAGGGTTTTCGACCAATGCATGGTCTACAATGAAGTCTGAAACCACTTGTCCCTTCATTTCTTTTAAAGGCAAAAAGGCTAGGGAATACTCAGTGAGGGCTAAAGCTCATTTTCCAATTCTACTATGCAAGACTGACTTAGATAACATGTACTTGATAACATCAAAATGCGAAGAAACATAGACATCAACAAGTTTTGTATAATATTTTAATTTAGTACAAGAGAAACACTAGCAAAGACATAGTTTTTCTATAGTACTATATGTAGTTTCTGCATTATTTAATACCCTACTAAGGTAATATATGGTTTTTTCGACGCCATTATCATCTTTTTGCGCTAGCATGCTTCTTATTGTTGCATCTGACGCAGATATGTACAACCTCATAGGCTTGTTCCCACAGGGAGGTGACAAGATATGAGGATGAATAGATATTGTTTGATTTTATCAAACGCTTCTTCATGCTCTTTGTTACATTCAAACTTCCCTTGCTTTAGGCACAAAAGGGGAGAGAAGGCATGCGTTCGTCCACTTAGGTTGGAAATAAACCTTCTTAAGAAGTTTATCTTCCCAAGCAGTGACTATAACTCTCTTTTAGTAGATGGCGCTTTCGCTTCCATGATCCTTCGTCTTATTCTGATTGATCTGTATCCCTTTCTTATGGACCATAAAGCCCAAGAAATCTCGATCCTGCACATAAAATGCACATTTGAGAGGATTAATCTTCAAGCCATGTTTCCTCATTCTTTCAAATGATTGGCGAAGGTGATGTAGATGACTTTCATCTGAAACAGATTTTATCACAATATCATCAATATAAACCTGCATAAAAGTTTCAATGAAGTCATGAAATATAGAATTCATTTCTCTTTGGTAAGTTTCCCCAACATTTTTTAGACCAAAAGGCATGACTACCCATACATAGGTACCTATCTCCCTAAGGCATCAAAATGTTGTTTTAGACACATCATCTTCAACAATGAAAATCTGGTTATATCCATCAAGCATGCTTAGATACTCAAAACTTGCAGCTGAATCAATTAACATCTCTGCCACATGCATTGGATACTCATTTTTAGGAGTTGCAGCATTTAAGTCACGAAAATCTATACAAACTATTAAAGAACCATTTTTCTTAATAACAGGAACTATATTTGCAATCCATTAGACATACCTCGTGGTTAGAATGAATTTGCAACGAAGAAGTCTTTCGACTTCCTTTTTAATCTTGGAAAGGATCTCTGGAGCGAATCTTCTTGGAGTCTACTTGATGGGCTTCTTGCCATCCTTAATGGGCAGCTTCAATTCGACCAGTTCCTTTTTCAAACCAGGCATTTTATCATAATCCCATGCAAAACAATCTTTGTGCTATTTCAATAATTCGATTAGTTTTGTTTTTATTCCCAGGCTAAGTTTGGCGCTTATCTAGGTGACTTTCTTTGTGCTTCCATCTAAAGATCTATTTCTTCAAGGGGATCCTGTGCCAGCATATTTGCATTTAATGTCACTGGACCCTTTTCAAATCCCAGAGGCTCGTCATCATAAATAACATCAAGCCTCTGGTCCATTCCTTCAACAAGCACCTGTTCGTTAAGGGGTTGTGGTTTGAAATGTGCCTCAGGCCCTCTTGTTTGTAATTCTTCACCCCAGGCTTCGACAACCATGTATTTTAATTTGGCTCCCAAATCCGTATTCATTTAAATCTCGGCCAAGTAAGCCAAAATCTTTTCGAAGAAAAGTGGTTCAGGCATAATCAAAGTCTTCGTCAGACCAGCCAATTGGCCCTACTCCAGGAAGTCCTTCTATGTCATCTTGTTCTCCCATTATTTCCCTATCCCAATGGAATCCATTGGGATGTAAGGTAAGGAAATAGAGGGCATTTTTGTTCGGTGAGTATGCCCCTTCAGCAAGATTACGTGGCCCAATGTTGGCCAAGTTTTTATCAAAGTTACTTCTATCTACATGGTTAACTTCTGCCATGTAATAGCTTTGATCAACCTTAATATTTTCCACAATTCCATCTTCCCTCTAGATTGATATTCGTTGATGCATCGAAATAGGAACTTCTCCAATACCATGGATCCACTCACGTCCAAATAGCAATTTGTAATTTGCTTTTGCTGCTATGACCATGATCATAGTTGGTCTGGTGATTGATCCATCTGTTAAATCCACCTGCACCACCCCTAGAGTGTGGAAAATTTTTCCTTCATAATTATAAAGCACCATATTATGAGGTTTGACATTAGTGTTAAACATCCCTATTCTTTTCAACATAAACTGAGGCATTAAATTCACTGCAGCGCCTCCATCCACCAAGACCTTATTAATTCCCACATGTTTTACTCTTGCTCCTATAAACAATGGCTTTAAATGACTCTTCATACCTTGGTCTGTATGTTCTTCGACTACTCCGTTATTCAGCACATAGTAGCATACAGGTTTATGCTTTATCATTTATGCTTCGTCAGCTTTTTCAGACTCCTTCACTTTAGTCACTTGATCATATTCATGAGGGAGCACTGACACCATGTTACACTTGAAATTAAGAGATGAAACTCCATCTTATTCGAAGTCATCTGTCAGCATATCCTCATCATCCATATGATTTTCTTGAGTCTTTTTGCCAGCAACTTCTTTCTTTGGGGAAAAAAAGCTTCCTTCTTACTGGTGGTTTGTTTGCAGCCATGATAGTTGATGGGAGTTGGTAGCTGCTTGATTCTCCTAGCTCCTTCGCTGCTTATTCTCTTTCAGCCTTTCTCATCCTTTAGTGCCTTCTCCATTGAGATCTAGACATGATATTCTTCCCTTTGCAATTCTCTAGCCTGTAGGCTTCTCTCTTCGACACCTGGAATTGCTTTCGATACGTCATTGCAGTTCTTCCTCCTTGCTCAAAACTTCTCCATTTGCCTTTCCCCTTATCTACACTGGACTGGATCCACCTGTCAGTTGGGATATTTGCAAGAAGCTTGAAGGTAACTCTTCGATTTCCCTTTGGGTGAGGGCTATCTGGCCTTCTTGGGATTCCTCTTTTGTTGAAAGTGAAAGTAGCTGGACTACCACTTCGATGACTCCACCCTTGAGAAAATGAAACCTTTTCAAACATTTCAGATGTCTTTCAATCATACATCGCACTGCACTTAGGGTATATTAGACATTCTGAACATGTTTTGTGGCAGTGTACCAGGAATTCTAGAAATCCTTCACATGGTTTTGGGTAGGTGTTCAACATCTGGTCTTCTTGCCTCCAATTGCCCCCAGTTTGAGCATGTTGGATCCTTTCATAGATCACAATAGCTTTTCGATCCACCATGATGCTGCATCTAGGATATAACAGCATCCCAAGATTCTGTGTGTAGCATCGAAACAGATAGTCACGTAAGCTCTCTCCAGCTTTTGGGTAACCACTCCTTATCTGTTCTTTTTCCATCTCAAGGAATCTTTCGACCTCCTCCATTTCTGGGCAAGGTTGGTTTAGATCTACCATGTTAACTCCAAGGCTAAGACCTTCAGTAATCTTCACCTTTTCAAATTTAATCCTAAGCCCTCCAGTGGCCTCAGCCATTTCACCATTTGTGGTAGTTTTGCTAGTAACTTTGTGTTCAGCCCCAAACTCCATCGGGCATTCAGTGGCCTCTGATTCGTTAGCACCTGCCAACAGACCTTCGACAGGTTTCCCAAAGGAGACTATGCTAGTGAGTCCCTCAGTAGCCTGTTTAGTTTCATCAAGCATAAAATAACCTTTGATCTTCTTGACAACCCCTTCCTGGTCCATGTCGAATCCAATAATGTCCACCATGTTCACATCAATTGGCTCAGTATAATTAGAAATGTCCTCCATGTTCACATCAAATGGCTCAGTATAATTAGTCTCTGCTATGTGGAGAGGATCAGTATCAACTTTCATCTGGCTTTTTCTTTTTTCACCAAACTTTATTCTTCCTTCCTTGATAGCATTATGAATCACATCCCTGAATATAAAACATTGTGAGGTCTTATAGCCTAGGAAACTATGATACTTACAAAAACTTGTTTTCTTCCGTTGTTCTAACAGAGAAATTTTGGTATTAGGAGGCAATATCGTCTGACCATCTTTTACCAATAAATAAAAAATATCATCACACTTGGTTACATCAAATGTGTAATTTTTCTTAGGGAATATATCATTCTTCTTAGTTTCGACAGGATTTTTGACATTTGATGGGGCAAGAACCTTGCAAGAGTATGAAGGCGCTTGTTTTAATTCAGCCAAATCCATTTCAAATTCTTTGAAACCGTAGGGATCACTGAAACTTTCTGGTTCCTCCTCTTCGACTTCGATATAAGCCACCCTCTCTTTCTTGTAGTTCTTACTTGCCCTTGCTTTCTCAACTTTCAAATGTTCGACTTGTCGAACCCTATCTTCTAATTGGGCCATATCTCTCAGATATTGAGTATCTAATTTCTTTCGAATAGAGTAATCTAACCCCCCTACATCCATTTCGACTAGTTCATGTTTAGATACTACTATGAAAGATCTAGACTTCAATAGACGGAATCTATTTAAATAGTCATCTATTGGTTCAATGAATTTCCTTTTGATGTTGGCCAATTCCTTGAGACTTATCTTAGATTGTCCCATGTAGAATTGCTCGTGGAATAATCTCTCCAAACGGGGCCAACCATCTATGGAACCTGCTGGAAGCGTAGTAAACCAAGTAAAGGCATTTCTGGTTAAAGAACTCGGGAAATATTTTATTTTTAGATTTTCACTGTTTTCTAAATCTCCAGCTTCAATCAATTATCTGGCTATATGTTCCATAGTGGACTCACTAGTGTCTCCTAAAAATTTTGTGAACTTTGAGATTTTGCAACCCTTGGTAACTCAATTTGCAGAATATATTATGTCAAAGGGGATGTATAATTTGGTCTCCTAAGCCCTATATTTAGACCATTTTGTGCCATGATTCTTTCGATCATGGTAGTCAAGTTATTTTCTGCCAACATGCTATCTTGCCTAACCCTGTGGACCACTTGATCTGCATCTTGGTCCCTATTAACAACCATCAATCTCATAGGTTGTTCTTCAGGGACTTTATGTCGAATCCCTTGTTGCTCTGCCCTTTCCCCTATGATCCTTTCGCCAGCATCTTGCTTGGGAGTAGAGCTGTCAAAATGGGCCGAAGCCCATGGGCCGGTCCATCAGGCCCGAAAATAGTTAGGGCTTGAGCCTTATTTTTTCGAGCCCATTTACATCTGGGCCTTTTTAAGCCCGACCCTGAAAAGCCCTAAAAAATATGGTCTGACACGTAAGGGTCATGGGTAGCCCGCCAGCCCGAAAATATTAAAATGTTTAATATAACTAGAAATTATCCTTTCCTAATTCATAAGGGTATGCTATAAACAATTTCGTATTATGTATTTTAATTTTTTTTGGTATTATAAAGGTAAACAAAAGTTGATGGTTAGACTTAATTTCAAACTAAAAGGTTTCATCCTACTATAATTATGTAGATAATATAGAAAAGATGCCATGACGTAAATAAGGTTGAAATGAGATTTAAAAAGTTATTATGTAATTTTTTATGGTAGGATATAGTTAGTACAAATGATATATATAACAATTTGCTATAAAATAATATCCCATCAATCTAATTATAATTGTTATAAAATTTTATAACAGTTTATGTGAAGTCAAGACTCTCAATCCAATGTGTTTTGATGAAGACAAAATGAATGTCAAATAATCATATCAAAAAGTATGGAAAAAGGCTTCAAGAACAATGTATCAATTCAAGTGTTCAAGACTCATCATGTGTGAAAGCTAGCATCAAGGAATTCAAGAATTATATTTTGAAGAGTAGCATTGATCTTGATTTATTGAGGTATAAGCATGCAATTTATGTTGATAACTTAGTGCTCAATATTTTCCATAATTCACTTGCATGCATCAAAATATTTGACTCAAATGCATAAAATGCTTATTTTTTATCATGTATTATATATTATTTTTCATGTTTAAACTATGATAATTTACTTTCAAATATAATATATTTACTTGGATAAATCAATAGATAATTGCTTAAGGTTGGTTCAAATATTTAGACAATTCTTTAAATATTTTTTATTTTTTCAAACATGCAGATTTTGGTAAATTATGGCGTTTTCAGCTGCCGTAATAGCACTAATAACTGCCATAATTTACACCGGTCTGAAACAGTATTTTATTTGAATTTTGAAATTTGCTTCCAACCTTTTAAGTCAGGTAACTGTTGGAACCGACTTAAAAAATACTGTACAAATTTAATAAAAAACAGCAACTTTTTAACACATTTTCATGTACTCTTCATGAAACCTTTTCATTTTAAATTGACATTTTTGTTAGAACAAGATTTGTTCTGATCAATATTCTTAGTTTTGATGATAACAATGTATATGAATTTTGTATGAGATAATGTGGTACTCTAATACTATGCAATTTCCATTTCAGGAATTATATAAAGAGTATGCACAAAATCAGCGCAAGAAGCACTGACTCAGAAGGTTCAGCATGCAACATCAGAACATGGTCTGGCAAGACATCAGAAGATGGTCAAGCAGAATCAGAACATGGGCTATGGAAGCATCAGAAGGACTTGATATCAGAAGCAGAAGCACTGAAGTTCTCATGGTATCACGCTCAGAAGCACTTCAAGGTCAGAAGACAAGAAGATGCTCTGCACCAAGCTGTTTGACTCTGATGATATTCAAACGTTGTTCACACAAACATCAGATCAGAAGCAAGTACTAGCTGGCAGGCTACGCTGACTGACAAAAGGAACGTTGAAAGCTATTAAAGGCAACGTCAGTAGACACAGCGAAAGCAAGGCTCGAGGTAGTTGACAAAAGAGTGAAACATTAAATGCAATGTTGTACGGAATACGCAAAGCATTAAATGCTCCCAACGGTCATCTTCTTAAACGCCTATATATATGAAGTTCTGATGAGAAGCTATGTAACGAATCACGAACTCTGAACCAACTTGCTGAAACGCTGTTCAAATCAAAAGCTCTCAAACTTCATCAAACTCACTACATTGCTGTTGTAATACTTTAGTGAGATTAAGCTTAAACTTAAGAGAAAATCACAATTGTGATAATAGATTTATTAGAAGCATTGTAACTCTTAAAAGAATTTGTTTACATTAAGTTGTAAGAACTAGAGTGATCAGGTTGTTGATCAGTATACTCTAGAAAGTCTTAGAGGGTATCTAAGTAGATTGTTCCTAGAGTGATCAGGTTGTGATCAGTATACTCTAGAAGACTCAGAAGTTGTCTAAGTGGAAACCCATTGTAATCTCGTGTGATTAGTGGATTAAATCCTCAGGTGAGGTAAATCACTCCAAGAGGGTGGACTGGAGTAGTTTAGTTAACAACGAACCAGGATAAAAATCATTGTGCAAACTGTTTTTATCTTACAAGTTTTAAAGCTACACTTATTCAAACCCCCCTTTCTAAGTGTTTTTCTATCCTTCAATTTTTTCATGATATTTTTTCATGACTTCACCATGGTTCATAAAGGTGTTATGCTCTTATAAATACATTAAATTTCAAATTACAATTCACCTCTTCCATTGCAATTTAACATCATATCTTTTTACTCAAATTTTTAAACAAGTGTTTTTGTTCTTAATATTTCATAAAGAATTTTCTACATGTATGTTCTTAACATTCTAGAAAATTCATATCATAAACACTTGAGCACTATATTTTCATCATAAATTGCTTGTTTGGAAGAGAAGATCAATCCTAGTGATTGATATATGTTCATCAACATTACTACTCAAATATATTTGGTTATTATCGACTTGCTATCCAGGATTGTTGGAAGAAAAGGTTTTTGATTAGTGAGAGGATTGTTCTTATAATCAAGTTAGTAAATCTAAGAGGATTGTTCTTAGTGGTTGAAATCTTGTTGTCCAGGATTGTTGGAAACAAGTGAGTCATTAAGGGAGGATTCTTCTCTTAATGTACTTAGTGAAAATCCAAGAGGATTGTTCTTGGTGTTTGGTGTGTCTTGTGTAAGTCACAAACAATAGTAAAATCTCTTTCATGTTGAAAGGGGACTGGAGTACTCTCGGATTTTGAGGGGAACCAGTATACATCATTGTGTTCTTTACTTTTCCGCATTTACCGCTTTCACAAATCATAACCAGAAAAGAAAGTAACATATTTCTAAACTCTTGCATCAAACCAGAAAAATAAGAACAACAAGTATTCAAAAACCGAATAAATCTTCAAAGTCCTAATTCACCCCCTCTTAGGCGCACTCAATAAACTTACAATTGGCATCAGAGCAAGTTATAGGTAACTTGTTCCTATAGATCCAGAATGGCTTCCGCAAATCAAAATCCTGTTTTCAAAGATGGTGGTAGTAACAACAAGCCTCCATTGTTTTGTGGTGAATACTTTGACTTTTGGAAAATCCGAATGAAGGCTCACTTAGAAGCACAAGGAGAAGAAGTATGGGAAGCAATCCAAAATGGTCCCTTTGTTCCTACAACTATTGTCGATGGCGTTGAATCAACAAAGCTTAAAGTTTCATGGAATGATGATGATAAGAAAAAGGTCCTCTATGATAAAAAGGCAATCAATCTTCTTCAAGGTGCACTTAGTATGGATGAATTCGTTCGTGTCTCGGCATGCACAACGACAAAAGAAATATGGGATACTTTAGTCGAAACTCATGAAGGAACCGTTGAAGTTAAGAGATCTCGTTTAAATACTTTAAGTCAAGAATATGAATTATTCAGAATGCAGCCCAGAGAATCAATCCTTGATTTACAAAAAAGTTTCGTTCACTTAATAAATTATTTGAGTGCTCTTGGAAAGAAAGTCTCTAACGAGGAACAAAATATAAAGGTGCTTAGATCTTTAACAAGAGAATGGCAATCGAAAGTAACGGCGATATCCGAGAAAAAGAATCTATCAAAGATGACTTATGCAACCTTGTTCGGTAAACTTCAAGAATATGAAACAGAACTCGGAAGACTTGAAACACATGAAATTCAAATAAAAGATTCAAAAGACATTGCCTTAAAGACAAGAGTCAAACATCATGATAACAATCAAGAGGATGAATCCACTAGTGAAGAAGATAATGAGTTTATCAAAAAGTTTGAAAAATTTCTAAGAAAAGAAAGGAAAAAGGAGATCATTAAAGAGGAAGCACCAACAAGGAAGGTTAAATGCTTTGAATGTGGAGAAAGAGGACATGTGAAGCACCAACCGGCGGTTCAAATGCATGTTTTTTTTTTGGCACAAAACGACACCGTTTTCATATTTTTTTTAAAAAATATAATCAGACTTCATTCAAATCTTATTTGAAACATTTTTTCTCTTGTTTGCAATTAGACCTGGTTTAATATTTATTTAAATTTATATTCTGTTGTGAGTGATGATTATATTTATAATTTAAATGTAAAGAATAAACATATGAAATTATGATATTTTAAAATTTTAAAATTTTGTAGGTGTTCTGATATTTTTTAGAGACTGAGTCACCCGGTTCGATCGATTTAATAGAAATATAGTATTGCAATAGAGACTAGTTTATTCAACCGAGTTATTCAGTTTAATCCGATTTAGTCACGCGGTTCGACCAGTAACCCAGTGGTTCGACCAATGAATCAGTGATTCAGTACCTTCACCGGTTTGATAACCGGTCCGATTTTTAAAACACTGCTTTCAATGAATGATGTACAGTTATGGTATAGGATTGAAAAATCAAGTTGTCACATGAGTCAGGTGGGAGACTGTTGGATTAATTTATTAATCCATCAAATATGACTCATGTACACAAAAGTATGACTTTAAATAAAAGATGCCTAAATGTGCTGATTGTTTTAGTTTGATGGGGGTATGAAGCCAATAGAGTTTTTATATTAGTCTTCTCCCTGTTCATGCTATATGACATGATTGTAGGGAATATGAATGTGACTGTTGAGAATGGAATAAAATGCCTATAAAATAGGCATTTTTAGAAAACCAACGATTATTTTTTCTCATTCTTTTTGATTTTGTCTAAACAAAACAATATCTTCATCATCAATGATACACAAAAGGAAAACAGGAGAGAAATATTCAAATCACAAATCAAGAATCGAACAAGAATCATCATCATGGACCCGAGTACATGTTAAAAATATCACATCGAACAATATAATCGAATAATATATGGGTTGAACATGTGCTTATAAATGAGAATAATCCTCACCATATAAGCTAATTTTGTAAGAATGAATTATGTTGGACCACATTTCTTAACATAGATATTTTTTTAACATCCTTAATAATTTATCAATTTCATCTCAACATACATTTTAATATTAAAATTATAGTATTTTTTATTGTTTCTCATAAAAACTAAAACATTGTAAAAGAATCATAATATCAAAATTCTAAATGAGATTAAAGTAACATTAGAAATAAACACAGCCTAAGCGTAGACGATCTATTATGTTAGTAGAGAAAACATTTTAATCAACTATCAAGCCTTTACTATAACATCGACCAAATTGACTATAATGTCTTTTCTTAAAAAAAAATAAAAATTTCACTACACATTGGACTTTATAATAAATAACAAATTAATTAAGCCTTCATTTTTTCAGCTTTTTGGAGTTTATGCCCCTAGTGTTTGATTTTCATAGGTCCAAATTAAAATATTTATTCCCTCAACTCACATGTTTTCCGATGAAACATCTGAAGGAGCTTCGACAAACGCTTCCATTTAAAATAGCTGATAAAACTTGCAACTGATTCTTCTTTTTAATAAACCTGTCCACTACTTATAATTGAAACTTGTTCCTTTTTTATATGGTTAATTTTCATTTTTTAAATACATTTTGGTCAAATTTTTTTATTTCACATTTTTCGTATCGTTCATACAAGATTACACCACAAATAATACACCCGGACGACAGCACGAGTCTCTGACTAATTCTTCAATAAAAACTAACATCTGTCTGCATTAAAAGAATTAACATTAAAATTAGTGTAAAAAATAATAAAAAAACATTAGTTCATATCAATAAATTAAAAGAATTAACATTAAAATTAGTGTAAAAAATAATAAAAAAAACATTAGTTCATATCAATAAATTTGTCCAAGTATTAAAGAATTTGAGTCCCTTACAGAAATGGTAATATATTGAATTCAAAACTTTTGCTTATAAAATACAATACATTTAATTAAAGTGAGAAAATATACCTTACATGTTAAATAGATTTTCTAATTGGGACTAATATACTATACCTATTATTTTAAAATAAGTATTTACTTAAAATTACTAAAAATAGTTTCTAGATTTATTAATTTAGTTTATTAGATTTCATTATAAGTTTTTATATTGAAAAACCCTCGAACCATATCAACCAAAAAGATTTTTTTGTCTTCCAAATATAGTGCGTGGACACCTATTTCATTTAGGACAATGCGATAAAGATGAGAAAGCCAAAATGGTGGGGTCCTCTTGCTTAGTTGTCAACCCTACTTGTATAAGACAAACCTTCCTTAGAACAAGGAACCGGCGAACACCGTTGATAGTTTAACTAATCCCCGGTCGTTCCGGTTTCTCCGTTCCCTTCCTCCGTTCTTCCGCCGCCCCCATTTCTTCCGTACAGCCCCCTACCGGCTTATTCCGGTCACCAACTTCACCATTTTCTCTTACACTCAAAACAAAAAATCAACACAAAATTAATTAGATATATATATTTTTTAAAATTTCGAAAAAAATACCCAATCCTTTCGTTTCAGATAGAATAATCATATTTTTAATTTTAATTAGTATTAATAAAATAATTTGTTTAGCGATTGTGTTTGTTGCTGAAGGTGCCTTGTGATTCTCTCCTCCGTTCCGTTTTGTTCTGTTCTGTTTTGTTTCCTTCGTTTCGTTCACCTTTCGATTTCATTCTCCGAGTTCGTTAGAAAGAGAACGAAGGAGTGAGAGGAAAACCTAATTGAATTGTTTATTTTCTCTCTGAATTGAAGAGTAGAGGATCTGTGTTAGGGTTTCTGATTTCGTTTTGATTGAAATGCAACTTCAGAACGCGATTTCGCGGCAATTATAGCTCCGATCTTAACGGAGCTTCTCGAATCTCTAGGGTTAAACAATGGATGTTGATTCTTCCATGGTGGCGGAGAACGATCACGGTTCAGCGGTGCAGAGCAATGAAGAGAGGGAACAGATAGGGGAAACGCCGTCGTCATCTTCTTCTGGCGGTGGATCTCCTGCGGAGCTACAACCACAGCAGCAAGGTGCTGCTGCGGGTGCTCAGGTACAGCACAGTCCGGTTGTTGGTCCGAGGCTTGCTCCGAGTTATACAGTTGTGGATGCGATTTTGGAGAAGAAGGATGATGGACCGGGGCCAAGGTGTGGTCATACGTTGACGGCTGTGCCGGCGGTGGGTGAGGATGGAACACCTGGATATATTGGTCCGAGACTGATTTTGTTCGGTGGTGCGACTGCACTTGAGGGGAATTCCGCGGGTTCGGGGACTCCTACTTCTGCAGGAAATGCTGGCATACGTAAGTATTTTACTCTCTTGTGTGTGTGTGTTTTGTTTTTCTATCTCGGTTTTTGCTTAAAACAGCTGGTAACATAGATGCAATTGCTGAGTGTTTTGGAACTGGTTTTGATTAATTTGGAAACAATGCTAGGGGCTTGTATACTTGATTTGTGTCTTTTAAAGCAGAGTTTGCTTTAGTGGTTCAGTTAGTTACTGTTGATGTGTAAATGCCAAAGCCCCAATACATTGTTGTTTTTAGGTCATGGAAATGCAATGACAGAGGGATTGTTTTCCAGGCCTTTTCAATTTATTTGTTGGGCTCTATGAACTAAGTGCATGTTTAAATTCACTTTTGTGAGCGGTAAAAGTGGTTGCACACTCGCATGAAATTGATTTAGACATGATTGAGTAAATTACTTTTGCCTTCAAAATGAATTCTCACTACTAGCGTAGATTTGGAGTTGTTGCCTCCATACATGATTTTTAACTTTTTAGACGAATGCATTCAAAATAAATCATTATACTTTCAATCAACCTGAACCATAATCAATTCATTCAATATCATTTTTGCTTCTGCACAATCAAATAGACACCAAATGTTTGTAGTTATGGAAAACTGTGGTTCTCTTAAAGCTTTCCTTTGATACTTCTTTATCTTGGGGGACATAGACTCAGAACTTACTAAAACTTCTCAATTAAATAAGTTAATAGATATTCAAATTATGAAAAGTCCTTTTAAATTTATAGATATTGAGGAAGAAGTTTTTGAAACTATATTTTGGAAGAAGTTAAATGAGGGAATAGGATAGGATAGAAAGTGGCGATAATATATGGTATGGAATACATCATTGTATTGACTATCTTTAGTCAGTATAGTGTGTCCAAAACATATGTAGTGGTTCCTTCCGCTGCATTCATTTACTCTTGATTCTGTTTTATTCCATTCAAATCAACTTAATTTTATTTACTCAATTGCTCTCTTATTCCCTCTATGGTTATTTGAGTGCCAAATTCTTTTTAATTATCATTTCTGGCTTCACACATAGCTTGGTTGGGCCAGTGGAACCCTAATTCTATTTGCTGTAGACAATGTATACAGTTTGTGTCTGAAAATATTAATTTCCTATTTGCTCATTGCCTCCCTTAAATGTTGCATATTTTATACATGAAATGAAATGTTCATTGCTAAATATATCTTTTGAAATGCTAACCGTGTGAGGTATTGAGGAAATATTACTTCCATTCTGGAAAACTTTGGATTTTAGAAAAGAAATTGCGAATATCTGTCAAGAGATTGATGTTTGCATGATTTGCATCTTTGTGTGTTCTCTGTATGCCTAAATGTCTAGTTTTTCAATTTTAATAAATCACATTGAGCAGCAGTGTCAATAGTAAGTTCTCCTTAATTATTGCCCAAAATGGGGTGGCTTCACATGTTTGATTGTTTCTGTCAGACTGTCAGCGGGTGATAGTTTTTTTGTAATAGTACCAATTATTATTTTTTAATATACTTCAACGACAGAAAAATAAGAATAAGAAAATAAAATTAAGAATGTTTGGTTTCTCATTTATTATTAGGTGGCTACCAGTACCAAGATCCTAGGCAAGCTATCTTATTCATGTTTCCATGCAGTAGTGTACTTGTCCTATATCATTTACTACCTGTTTGGTTTCTGTTCAAAGCGCCCAATGTCTTTCTCTACCTGAAGTTGGATTTCCTGTTTTATTTTGATGTCCTTCAATGTCTGTTGACAAAACGAAGTTTTGTCCTCCCCTCATTTTATTTAAATATAAATGAACTGTATACTCATCATCATATTATTATTATTATTATTATTATTATTATTATTATTATTATTATTATTATTGTTATTATTATTATTATTATTATCCATACTATGTAGTGTGTAATTGGATGATTAGAATTGCTTAAGGTTGCATTACTTTAGATTTTCAGTTGTTCAGTACATACATTTTTTGTTGTTGTCTGTAGACGAAGTGACAACCACCACCTGAACTCACACATACAAGTGTTCCAGTCTAACAATATCGACATTTTCCAATTGAACTAGGCCTTACAGACTTCAGTACGTATATTTTAAAACCATGAAATGGACAATGACAATGACAAACTAGTAGTAATTCCACAATTAGCATTTCTAATCTAATTAGTTATGCATTTAAATTTGAAATCTTATTAGATTTTTCTCTATGTATTTTTCTTGTTAATTTTTTATTCTTTTTTAAGTTGGAGCATATGTATTAACTTGTTCTGTTGTTTGTACTCTCACCAGTATAAACTTAGATTTTTGTTCATATTTATTTGCTTTAGTTATTAGTTGAATATTAAATACGCCTGTTAATGTAACTTATTAAATTGTTTTTGCAGATTATAATTTATTTTGTTGACAATGATATAAAAAATAATATTAGTACTACATTATTAGTAAGTCCTAGCTCAACTTGCAAATGCCAATATTGTTATGCTTATGTCAGATATCATTTCCCAGGATCCAACCCAGGACCTCACAATTGTGTGTGTGAGTTGGTTATTGCCACTTCATCTACCGACCAAAAATAAAATTAACACCATATTATAAATCCCATACCCTTTTTGGTAATTACATATTTCAAAGTACTTGTAATTTGCATTTTTCAAACATTTCATTTTACCTAACAATCATTATTGATTAGTGCTTTCATATCTTGATTTTGGATAACTGCTATATGTTACTCAGGCTTTTCCTATAAAACACAAGAATTTATTGCTTAAGTGTGCAGGTTCCTCACGTCACTCATTTACAAATCCACAGGCACAACTTATGAGTATTTTTCATTATAATATAAAATTAAATTATTCACTCATAACTCCCCTAAAAAAATAGAAACCTTCCGTAGTGAACTAATCAATCAATTATCTTTTTACTGTTTTCACTTTTGTAACTTAACTTTCAACTAATTACAAGTATAGTCTTTATTGTTTTGATATGAAATATATAATTGATATCACCCCCAGCTTCCAAGTTGTCGAAGGGAGAGAACTTTAAAGCTTAGGAAAGATGCTATGGCCCTGTGTATGATGAGAGTATATCACTAAAAAAATATGAAAACCAAAATCCAGATATGAAATAAATAAGCGAGAAAGTATCGACAGAATGGAAAAAGTGACTAGTGGGTGGGAACAAAAGATGAGAGCAAGATGATGCCTTGCAGAGAGCTTCCTACACGAAAGTGGATCAGTTTGTCTGTGTTGTGTACCCCTTGCTCAGTCTCTGCTTCTTTAATTTTTGTAATAAGATACGGAAAAAGAAGAAGAGGGTCAGGGATAACCTAGTTTTACCCTCAAATGAGTTACATCAGTATTTGTTGTCAAAATTAACTTGGTAACATCAAGCATTTATCTTTTGTTAAATAAAGTTTAATCAACCGTCTCTCTGCTAAAGACTTCAATCCAAACGAAGTCTTAAAATTTCTTAATTTATTGGGAATTTGGCATCGTACTCTCACCTTGAGAGGGAGTACAAAATTTGGATACTGATTTGTCCAGATTTTATAAAATTTTTCCTTTGAATAAGAAGTGATATTGATTGAAAGGATAAGTGTTTATGCTTACAATTTATCATGATTGACATATTTCATTTGCCACTTCAATCCAAACGAAGTCTTAAAATTTCCTAATTTAATGGGATTTGGCATCGTACTCTCTCACCTTGGGAGGGTCAGTACAAAGTTTGAATACTGATTTGTCAAGATTTTATAGAATTTTTCCTTTGATTAAGAACTGATATTTGATTGAATGGATATGTGTTTATGCTTACAATTTATCGTGATTGACATATTTCATTTGCCTTGCAGGTTTAGCTGGTGCCACAGCTGATGTCCACTGTTATGATGTCTTGACTAATAAATGGTCTAGGTAAGTTTAGAACTAGATCATATTTTCTAGCCTTTATTAATGCTCCAATAATCCTTTTATGCTCTTATGTGCATTGCTTTAGTGCTTATGAGGAAATTTAATGCAGGATTACTCCCTTTGGAGAGCCTCCAACCCCAAGGGCTGCACATGTGGCCACTGCTGTGGGAACGATGGTAGTTATTCAGGTAGTTCAGAAAGATGATCTATTCTGTTTACTTAGTATTGGTTAATATGCTTCCTTTCCTCAAATGATTAACTTAATTCTTAGATGAATATTGCATTGTAAAACAGGGCGGCATTGGTCCTGCTGGATTGTCGGCAGAGGACCTTCATGTTCTTGATCTCACACAGCAACGACCAAGATGGCATAGGTTAGACTAGTAACCTATCTTTGCTCCCTTTATAATTGCATAAATCTGATACTTGTTCTGGATGTAATGTAGAGTTGGTGTTCCAGGGCCTGGACCAGGGCCACGCTATGGACATGTTATGGCTTTGGTGGGGCAGAGGTATCTCATGGCAATTGGAGGCAATGATGGTAGCCACCCCAATGCTTTTACATATTTTACTTGGTTGTTTGCTTTGAAGTGTAAATTTGTTGTATTTTAAACTTGTTTTATCGTTGCTCTACAGGAAAGAGACCTTTGGCTGATGTATGGGCCTTAGACACAGCTGCCAAGCCCTATGAATGGCGCAAATTGGAGCCAGAAGGAGAGGGTCCGCCTCCATGCATGTACTGAGCTCACAAATTCTACCTATCTTCACTAATATTTTGATTTCACTACGATCTTATCATTCTTAAATGCTAATATTTATAGTTTTTCCTATTCCGTAGCCTTATATTGTCTTGAGATAGATTCCGAGAGCAAGTTTTTCTTGTTTCAGTTTGAAACCTTGATTGCTTTAACTAGGTTGTGTAGGGACTCTTGTTAACCAGGTTCAGGAGAATTTATCCCTTTGTTTTCAGTTTGTTAGATAATATACATGTAGAAGAGATGAGGATATTGCGGTGGATGTGTGGTAAGACTCGATAGGATAAAATTAGAAATGAAAATGTTATAGAGTGTTGGGGTAACACCTATAGTGGAGAAGATGGTGGAAAATATACTTAGGTGGTTTGGTCATGTAGAGAGAAGACCGGTGGATTCTGTAGTAAGGAGGGTAGATCAGATGAAGAGAAGACAAACAATTAGAGGAAGAGAAAGACCTAGAAAGATTATAAGGGTTTGTTTGGAAGTTGATTTTTGAAGGGTTTAGAGGGGAAGACTTTGGAGGGTCGCGTCTATATCTTGAAATGTGTTTGATATTTTTAACAAGTTTAAAAAACAATATGCTTAGCATATTGTTTTTTAAACTTTTTAAAAATATCAAACTCATTTCAAGATAAAGACACAACCCTCCAAAGCTTTTCCCTCCAAAATTCTCCAAAAACCAACTCCCAAACGAACCCAAGAGAAGTTATTAAGAAAGATCTCTAGATAAATGATTTGGATAGAAGCATGGTCCTTGATAGAACATAATGGCGAAAGTTGATCCATGTAGCCGACCATACTCAGTGGGATAAGGCTTAGTTGTTGTTGTTGCTTTTGTTTGTTTCGCTTGGTATGATATTGTGTGACTTTCGACGTCAATGAGAGGGTTGTGCCTGCTGTCAAAACTATTTTCATATTAAGGGTCAATGATGTCCTGGATTTGTTCTTAATGTACTATGTACTATTTCTCTCCTTTTTCAATCAATATAGAAATGTGATTGTATATTTACAGAAGAATCAGTGAATTGAATTTTCTATACTCACTCTAGTTCAGCTATGTCAAACACAATATCCTTTTGCTTACTATTGCCTTGTATATTCTGGCTGGTCTGGTTTATTGGTTAGTCATTGCTTTATTCTTTCTTCTGTTTGGGAACTTATTGATATCGGAGCAGTATCACCTTTATGTATGGTTTCCTTTATGTGTGATTACAATAACATTACAAATCTTGGGTAGGACCCTATGAGTTGACATATCATGTGGAACATTTTGGAAGCAAAAGTGTGAAATTATAAATACTACCATTGTGTAATGGAAAATGCTCCTTTAAATTGGAGATGTCTCTAACATGACCAAGTAAGGGAATATGATTCATATCTAAATGTCTTAAGGGTGGATACACCTTTACTTGCGCATATTGGAGACAAACGGACTTTTGATGAGCTTTTTCCTTATGTTATTAGGATTAATCTTGACACATTTTTTGTCAAATTGCTAATTAGGATTAATGTTTTGTTTCTTGAATGAAGTAAGCTCACTGTTGCTATGATTTTTTTGAGAGAACAGTAGAATATTTTATAAACCGTTGTTGACGTCATCGAATAACTTAGGTTTCTATTTGTTTTATGTTGGCTATCATGATGTGGTTGAGATTTTTTGTAATGTGATTGAGTTGCTGTTTTCGATTTACTTCTGGGTAGGTATGCAACTGCAAGTGCACGCTCTGATGGGCTTCTTCTGCTTTGTGGAGGGAGGGATGCCAATAGCGTTGTAAGTTTTCTATCTGCTCAGAAATGTTCACTTTCTTATTCTGTTGATTTGGTTCATCAAAGAATCTTTTAAATGTTTCACAATAAAAATGATCTGAGTTTGTATTCATAATTGATATCACTTTCTCATTATCCTTATGTCAACGGCTTGCTTGCATAGTTACCTATCCTGAGTTAGTTACAATTTATATCTGTTTATTTGGAGAAAGCATTTATTTGTTGTGGAAAAGAGTTAATTATATCGTGATCTTAAGCTTAAGAGGCGGCTTATGATAGTTTGACTTTGCTCAAATTGTCAAGTCTCAAACACTAGATAGCTTTGAGACTGGACAATATAGAAAACCGAAGTGGGTTTGTCGGTTTTCTATATTTAGGCTTTGAGAAGTAAGGACCCTAGGGGTGATGACAAGGTATTCTCAAGACTTGAAAAAAAAACATGGATACTAGGCATGCAACAGGAAAACAAAATAATGAAACAAACAACATGGATACTAGGCATGCAACCTGACAGTCGATTCCTTTGGAAAATTAGATTGCTTAGAAGATTGATGTCTGCCTTTCAATACAGAAATTCGGAAATAAATTCATTGAATATGAGCTGGAATTGCAACACATGTCAAAAAAAATCAGTGCGAGGCATGCAAATCTACAGTGAATAATTTGTATTAATCCTGTTAACTAGTGCAGTTCCAGCAATAGACTTAATTGGAGAAGGAGCCGTGGATTTCCAACATAGAGGATCTGACAACTAGAGGAGTGAGTGAAAATTTGGGAGAGATAAACAAGAATAACTCCAATGTTTTGTTGTCTGCCACACAAACCCAGCTCCAAATCCCATAAAACTATCGATTTGGGTCCTCTCCCATAAAACTTCCTTACATCCCTTTCCCTCCGACATCATATTTCTATACATCTCATTTATTTTCTCTCTTTTAAGCACCTCATTTTTTCTCATCTTCTCTCTCCTCTTACACACATTTGTTTTTGTTGGAGAGGGGTGCATGTAGGAGAGCATCCAAACCCCCTAACAAGTAACTAGTAGGAAGATAATCTCTTGGCTTATTTTGCTTCCTTGACCACGTGCAGTTTCTTGCTTTCTTTCATATTTTTATTTGTCATTTTAGCATCTACCTTCAGAATATGTATCTAATAGGGACTTGAGTATTATGGGGTGCTTAAGTCCCACATCAAGTAGTATGGGATGATCGATGGAGCTAGGTTGTCAATAGCGCGCTATAGCGGCGCTATAGCGGTATAGCGTAGCGGTTGAGGCCCTCGCCGCGACGCTATTGGGCTGTTTACCGTTATCTGAAATAGCGGAAATAGCGGCCACGATTTCATGTGTCGTAGCGGTGGAATAGCGGCGCAATAGCAGTTCTGTAGCGCTATTCAGACCGCTATTGTGAAGATACGGTCAGAACTGTAACTTTGAATTTTTTTAAGGGCAAATTTGTATTTTCCCGTTTTATTTAACTACTATAAAAGCTTAAAGTGAGCATTAGGTCATAAATATTCTCTTTCTTCACTGAAAAACAGCAGCCAGCAGCCGTTCCATTCTGCCCTAGTTTCAACTTCCATTAGTATCTAGGCATAAACTTGCTATATTAGTATCTAGGCATGAACCAACAAGAGTTACTAGGCATAGACTTGCTACATTAGTATCTAATGGAGATGAGGAGTTGGAGGTAGAAGAAGTGTTTGAAATTGAATCAAGTGATGAGCAAGATGATATTAATGTGGTGGAACTTAGAAGTGAAGATGAGGCGGATGTGATTTAGTCATTTTGTTTACATTTAGAATTTGATTTAGACATTTTGAGTACATTCCTAATTTGAGTCATTATGTTTAGTTTATGTATGTTGCAACTTTTGGTTTATGTATGTTGCAACTTTTGTTTTCAAGTCATTATGAATGTTGTTGGAACCTATTTTTAGTATTTATGTATGTTGTTGGAACCTATTTTAGTATTTATGTTTTCGTATTAAATATTTAGCTTGATTTTTAAAAGCTCACAATAGCGGTCATCCCGCTATCCGCTATGCCGCTATAGCATTTGGGAGGTCCGGCGCTACGCGCCGCTATCTGAGATTAACAACCTAGCGATGGAGTATTTATGTGGCTTGGTTCTTCTCCCTTGATAGCTATTTTTTAAGAGAGGGTTCCCCAAGTTCTTAAATGTTCATCAGTATCTTTGCTGAATTTTAGTATTCACATTTACTTTTAGAATCTGACCTGCCTATACCTATAGAATGGGACCTGCAAATAACTGATTAAATGCTTTTCTTATCAAGTACTCTTTGGTATTTGGGTATTGAAGTTCCAACAACTCCACTAGAGCGTTAATTTCTTTGGCTGGCTATCACTTGCAAGTAAAAGTTGGATTCTTTTCTTCTTGGAGACGTCATTGACATCACTTGATGTGTCTAGTCATGATTATTCCTATCCATTTTTCTTTCTGTATTCCATTCCTATTTCATTTAAAAGGCATTACTTGGGGGATTCATGTAATTTTGTTAAACTTGTATATTTTTATGCGACTCTTCTAAATTGTTTATTTCTAATATATGGTCGTATATTGATTCCCATAATCCACTTTCCCCAAATCTTATAATACAGCCGTTGGCTAGTGCATATGGACTTGCTAAGCATAGAGATGGTCGTTGGGAATGGGCAATTGCCCCAGGTGTTTCACCATCTTCAAGATATCAGCATGCAGCGGTGAGATAAGCTCCTTTTATTTATTTTTAGTTGGTTATATATTCCAAGTATCATAATTTACTTCTTTGATGATTATAGGTGTTTGTAAATGCAAGACTCCATGTGTCTGGCGGGGCTCTTGGTGGAGGACGGATGGTAGAAGATTCATCTAGTGTTGCAGGTAATTGATTGTGGTGTTGCTTACAGTTTGTGTGTTCTTTGACTGGTATTTTATTGTTCGGCCATGTTTGATCTTGACTGCAAGTATAACAAACTACTTGTTGGTTTTTACGACCTTGCTCTCTATCTCCTTTCTCCCTCCTCTACACTTGTGCAAATGTAATTTTCATATTTTAACAAAAGAGTGACTTATTTTTTGGTGAGTATAGAAAGATAATATTCTTGTGGAAATCTGGATGATTTTGATTAAGTCATAATAACAAATACGTTTGGAATTTCATTACCGCTGTAGCTACTGTTTGTAGGATAGCTTGCTGGTGCCTACTTGCTGCTGTAACCTTTAGTATATTTTACCAATGGTAATTTTGTGTACTTATTTTTGAAGAGAAGGCAAGATTTATTGTTGTGCCAATTCATGCTATGTTTAGAAGCTTATTTTAATGTTTATTGTTTCCTTTGCAGTGTTGGACACTGCTGCTGGTGTTTGGTGTGATACAAAATCCGTTGTTACCAGTCCAAGGACGGGGAGATACAGTGCTGATGCAGCTGGGGGAGATGCCTCCGTCGAGTTGGTCCGGCGTTGCAGGCATGCAGCTGCTGCTGTTGGTGACCTAATTTTTATTTACGGTGGTTTACGTGGTGGTAAGTCATAAATCTAATCTATTTGTTTGAGTCATGTGGTAGTTTGATCATTGCAATTCATTAGGCCAGCCTGTTGTCTGGCTACAATTTAGCTACTTTGCTCCCTTTGATTTTCATTTAGAGTTTAGACTTAACCGGTCTACTATTGGGAATTGATTCATGATATGACATAAGACTTTGGTGGTGGTTTTTGTTGCTGTCTTTGGCTATGCTTTATATACTTACTGTTTTGATTGAATTCGATTCTTTTGGATATTTGTATGGACTTGAAGCAGAAGGTAGAAAATTTTATTGTCCTCTTTCAGAATATGAATAACTCAAATGATGCTAAAAGAAGAGTTTGGAGATATAAACTTTTGGAAAAATAGAGTCATGAAGAGCATATCTAGACTGTTGAAAGAGATGCTGGGCATTTCCATTTAACTAGGTTTACCATTGGCATATGCTATAACATGAGGGAACAATTATAAGAGACGATTTCATCATCACAGTTGCTGTTCTCATTATGCTTATATCATATCCAGTTGTTGATTTAAATTACTATATCAGTTGGACCGTTCTTGAGCATGTCCCATCATCAATCCCTGTTTGTCTTGCAAGCCTAGATGTTTTCTTTCATACCCCACAATTTTATCATGTAGTAAGTTCTAACTGTTTTACTTCATGAGAAGGACTGATCATTGTGTATTGTTTATGCTGCAGGAGTCTTGCTGGATGACCTGCTTGTTGCTGAAGATCTTGCTGCTGCAGAAACAACAAGTGCTGCTTCGCATGCTGCTGCTGCAGCAGCTGCGTCTGATGTACACATGGGACGAGTACCAGGAGGATATGGATTTGTTGATGATAGAACAGGGCAAACAATGTCTGATGCAGCTGCTGATGGTGCAGTTGTTTTGGGAAATCCAGTTGCCCCCCCTGTAAATGGTGACATGTATACTGATATCAGCACTGAAAATGCATTGCTTCAGGGAACTAGGTATGATAGCTTTTACTGTAATTACACTCTACCACTAGAGAGAAATACTTTAATTATACTGTCCTCCTAATACTTTTTAAATTACAATCCATTCCCTTGTAAGATGAAATGAGCTACACTTAGTACATTTAATGCAAACAAAACCCATAGATTTATCTTTTGTTGCAATTATAAGTGCCTTTGGCATCTAGTTGTGAAAAGTCTATTATTGATTTTAGCAATTTTAAATATGAAATGACAAAAGAAAATCCCCCAACTATTTGGCTTTGGAACATCACCCAAAATTTTCATATCTTCAGTAAACTTGACAATTTGAGTGTAAAACTATACTGAAAGTCACAGCGAAATAAAATTACCCTAATGAGTTTTTTTTCTTCCATATTTAATCTATTGATGGAGGGAAGTGTGATTTTAAAAATGGAGTAGTGTAATTTAAGTATGTCTCAGCTGAAGGAAATATAATTTACCCTAGTTTTATTTTCTCATTAGGGGAATATTAAATTTTCACCTATTCATATGAAAAAAATTTAACAGGAGAACTAGCAAAGGAGTTGAATATCTGGTTGAAGCATCTGCTGCAGAAGCTGAAGCTATCAGTGCCACACTGGCTGCTGCCAAGGCGCGGCAAGAGAATGGAGAAGTTGAATCACCAGATCGGGATCGTGGGGCTGAGGCTACTCCTAGTGGGAAACAAATATCTTCCATGATTAAGCTTGAATCTGCAGGCCCAAATAGTATTGCTTCTGGTGGAGTTAGGCTGCATCACAGAGCTGTGAGTAGTGCATTTTGATTACTAAGGAAAAGATATACTGTCAAGTTTCACGATATATTCAAGTGCAATTTTTTCTGAAATTTTGCCCAGGTGGTTATTGCCGCAGAGACTGGTGGTGCATTAGGTGGCATGGTTAGGCAACTTTCGATTGATCAGTTTGAAAATGAAGGTAGACGGGTCAGTTATGGGACTCCAGAAAGTGCAACTGCTGCTAGAAAGTTATTAGATCGGCAGATGTCTATCAATAGTGTCCCAAAGAAGGTATATTGTCTCTATAACTAGTTATTATTGAGTGCAAAGTTTGCATGTAACTGATGGTGGGAAATGTTTTCAATTAGCTGTACCATTTTTGACACTGATTTCTATATTGTCACTTTGTTAAGTATTTCAGCCTCTCTAATAATGTGTATCAAGGTCAAATTCAACTAAATGATGTGAAAACACATGATTGGATGATCAAAATTAAACTCTTTTAGGAAAGTTATATACATTTCATTTAATAGTTCAGCAATGGATCAGATGCATTATTCTGATTGCTTTAAAACAACACAAATTATTTAATATCGACATTTTTTGCAATGGGTCAGGTGCAGAACATCTGATAAGTTATGTTCGTTAACTTTGTGTTGTCATTGTACTCCATCACATCCTTTCTGTTGATGATGGGTATAACCTGAGTGTCTTCTATTGAATCTTTTCCCATCCCATGTTGGGTTTTTCATGCCTATTTTGTTGAATCACTCATAATTATTTTATTGAACTCATCAAGCTTGGCTTCATTTTATGTTTAGCTTGTTTCTAATTAAGTTTCTTGACCTTCTATGTAGGTCATAGCACACCTCTTAAAGCCTCGTGGCTGGAAACCACCAGTTCGACGGCAGTTTTTCTTGGATTGCAATGAAATTGCAGATCTCTGTGATAGTGCAGAGAGGATATTTTCTAGCGAACCTACTGTCATACAGCTTAAGGCACCAATTAAAATATTTGGTGATTTACATGGGCAATTTGGGGATCTCATGCGCCTTTTTGATGAGTATGGTTCACCATCAACTGCCGGTGACATAGCGTAAGTTCCTTAGTTCCCATGGATGGATTTATAATTTTACGTGAGTAATGGATAGTTTTATATTTGAGAAATGGGTAGTTACTCATGGATGGATTGTTACCACTTTCTGTTTGAACATCTGTGAAGTCCCACTCTAGATTGAGATTACTGCATTAGTCTTAGAATTTCGGTTAATAACCCACCCTCAAAAGCTAGCTAATGAAGTGGGGACTGTCCAAGCCTTTGTAAGAACTACCAGTACTAAGCACATATCTCTACTAGATGTGGGATCTCAACACACCTCGTCATGACCCAGACCGAATATCTAGTGTGTTAGTATTTGTGTAATGGGCCAAGCCAAGTCAGCCCAGTGCTGTGCATGCTTGCTGTGTAAATCAGCAACGAATTCCTGTCCTTCAGTTAGCTGCTTAGTCAGCATTAGTTTGTTAGTGCTGTTGAAAATGCTAATAAATTCTAAAATCAACTGGAAGATCTTGCCTATATAAATACTTTCTACTGTGTAATAGTTCAGTAATGGAATTATCAAACTCACTATCGAAGTTTCTCTATTTCTTCCGTTTGATTCTACTTTCTCTTTCTCTCATTTTGAATCTGTTTCTGATATGGAGCATGAACAAATATGAGTGGCCCAATAACAGTTCAAGGATAGGCTTCAATATCATCTTACAATTTGGCCTAGGTGTAACTCAAAAAGATCTTAGAATTTGGGACAGGCCTAACTCCATCCCAAAGCATCTTAGAGTTAGGGCCTGGAAAGCTAGCTCAAAAGGAAAAGGATTGCCCAAACCTCTCTACAGACTACGTTTACCAAATTACCATATCACTAGTAAATGTGGGATCTCCCCAATTAGATTTTGTACACTTGGTGCATTGTTATAAGCTTATCTTTTAGCATCAGTTCTCGTGGTTTGTTATCCAGCATACATTTTGTAGATGTCTTTCAAGATCTATATTTAAGGCACCTTTTCTCGGATTGATTGACTTTTATACCTGATCTAAATGATTCTTGTCTTTGCATTGCAATCTACGAGGTATCACTTGCTATCAACAATATGCATAATACATTTATTCCATCATGGAATAGTAATATGATATAAATCCAATAATCCATTGCTTTTATAGATTTGTTTATTTTCCGATTTACATTGTGCTTTGATTTGGAATTTTAGTGACTGCATTGGATTGGGTAGCTTACTAGGTACTAGACTATATAGTTTGTTAGATTTAGTGCATACAACAGAAAGACCTTTCACATGTTGATCTGATAGTCAATAGATATAAATATATAATACAATAAGGATGACACATTTTTCTTCCCTCATAGCTAGCATGTGCATAATGGTAACAGTTTAGGCATCCAATTTTCTCATGCTAATTTTATGTTAATGACAACCAGATATATCGATTATCTATTCCTCGGAGATTATGTTGATAGGGGCCAACACAGCCTGGAAACTATAAGCCTTCTGCTTGCTTTGAAGGTACTACGAGTTTATAGGTTGTTTCTTTATCTTGCTTATCAAGTTTGATGGTCAGTTTGATGTATGATAATGTGGAATTTGCAGGTTGAGTATCCAAACAATGTTCACTTAATACGTGGAAATCATGAAGCTGCAGATATTAATGCCCTTTTTGGTTTTCGAATTGAGTGCATTGAGAGGATGGTAAGAAATTTCATACATGGGAAAACATTTTATATTACTTTTAGGTACTGAAGCAACATTGTAATTTTCTGTTCAGGGTGAGAGAGATGGAATTTGGACATGGCACCGGATAAACCGTCTGTTTAACTGGCTCCCTCTTGCCGCTCTAATTGAGAAAAAAATCATTTGCATGCACGGGGGTATTGGCCGTTCAATAAATCACTTGGAACAAATTGAGAATATTCAGCGTCCTATTACAATGGAAGCAGGATCGATTGTGCTGATGGATCTTTTGTGGTTAGTGCATTGCTATGTTTTTATGTTCTTATATGTTGATGACAATTTACTTTCTCGACCTTTTGAATAATGACACCATGAAATGGTTCTATAGGTCTGATCCTACAGAGAATGACAGCGTGGAAGGTCTGCGACCAAATGCTAGAGGTCCAGGGTTAGTTACTTTTGGGGTGAGTAATTTTTTACAAGCTTATTTTGTGAAATGGTTAATATTTTGTGTAGTAGTTGCTTTTGCCTGGATAATGATATAAATAGATACTACATATTTGATGATAGGTATATTGATGCTGATTAATACAATTTATTCGATTGAATTTAATGAACTAAGTATGCTTATGTATTAATTGTTTTATCATTCTAGAAATCCTATTGATTAATATACATACTGAGTTTTGAAGCTTCGTTTGCCACTTAAAATCAGCTGTACACTGATTTTTAGTCTTAACAAACTCTATAGAATTTTAGGGGGTCGGTGCTACGCAATGCTATTCGAGATTAACAACCTAGATATGGATGCATGTAAGAAAACAAAGCTGATTATTTCCATATATTAGTACTCCCTCCGTCACTATTATAAACAAATATTCCTTTTTTCAGGATCATTGAATAACTGATTTATCTAGTCTATATTTAAGACCAAATACATCAGTTATTCAATGAATCTGAGAATGAAGTATTTGCTTATAATACTAGTGACCATAGAGTAGATGTTAAGAGTCCCACATTGGAAACTTAAGGTCTGAAAAAGGGTTTATAAGTGGGAGGCATCCCTCACTTTACAAGCTGATTTTGTAGAAGCTAAGTTAGGTCCAAATTCGTAGAAGCTAAGTTAGGTCCAAATTCTAAGATGGTATTAGTATCAGAGCCTATCAAACATTTGGACCACCTGCAATTGGGTCTCTTTCTATCTTGGGGGCACTCTTGTGTTAAGAGTCCCACATTGGATGAGATAAAACATGAAAATAAGTTTATAAGTGGCAGACATTTCCCACTCTCAAGTCTGTTTTATTGGAGCTGAGTTCGGCCAAATCCAAATTTTAAGAATATTATATCTTCATGGAGCTATACTGCATTTGTGACTCATGTATTCCCCTTTCATTTACTGCCTGCTATAGTCAATGCCATTACTTGATATCCTCTAATTTGAAGTTTCCCTTTTATGATGCATGTAAATTTGGCTGTTAGTTACAGGCGTGCCTTGCTAGATATTGTTTTTACTTTCTTTAATATTTAAATTAGTGCTATATCAAAAGTATAATGTAATGGTATTGTGCCCTTTTAATTTGTAAATGGTGTTCTCTGTTGCAGCCTGACCGTGTAATGGAATTTTGCAATAACAATGATCTTCAGCTGATTGTTCGTGCACATGAATGTGTGATGGATGGTTTTGAGCGTTTTGCACAGGGACATTTAATCACCCTTTTCTCAGCTACAAATTACTGTGGTATTTGTTCATGGCTTGTATGTTGTACGCTTGCACTTCTCATTTTCCCTATTAAATTTTGGTTCTTATGGTTATAGGTACCGCAAATAATGCTGGAGCAATATTAGTTTTGGGGAGGGATCTTGTGGTGGTTCCTAAACTGATTCATCCATTACCACCTGCACTTTCTTCACCAGAAACATCACCAGAACGTCAGAATGAAGATACTTGGATGCAGGTACTCCAAATATTCTGCAGCTGGCACCCTCTTTGCCCTGCTTAAATTTGCTCCTATCAAATATACGTAGGCACATTTAAGTAAATTTTGAACTTTCTTTTAGCCCTTTATTTAATATAAATATATTTCTTTTGGGGTTAACATGTACAGGAGTTGAATGCAAACAGACCACCAACTCCAACTAGAGGTCGTCCTCCAGGAGCAAATGACCGTGGCTCGCTGGCTTGGATATAATGATAATTAAGAAAACCTCTAATTTTTATGCTGTAAGAGGTTGTGCTACCGCCTGAATTTCGGTGTTATGTACATAGCATGATGCCATTTATGAGTATGCGAGTTTCTGATCTTTAATACTGTGGAAAGCTAGAAGATATTCACAGTCCTGGTTCTCACCAGTCTACTCAGCATCCCTTTAGAAGATATACACACACGTTTGAGAAGCAAGGTCGGTGCCTCAAGGTCATACAAAACTAGAAGCTGCAGTCGGGGTTCCACTCACCCATTGTATATTGAGCCATAGGTGTAAAATCAAGGTCACGGTTGTGTCATGGATTGTCAGTGTTGGCTATTTTTACCATTGATTTTTAAATATTTTTTATCATCACCCCATGTTATCATTCTTTTTCAAAATCGCAAGGACAATGGGGTTATAATATTTTTTTCTTTCTTTTTGTGTTGGTGAGATATATATGAGAAATCTTCTTGGGGGTCCGTGTATCATAGGTGTTGCTTTGTGTTATTCTCAACTATGCATGCACAATTAATGGTGTGAATCAACATACTTCGATACAGAAATGTGAATTTTGATAAAAGTATTATGTATTTTTCCCTTGTGCAGCAAAGAGTTTCCGAGACTACGTTTTTTTTTTTTTTTTCTTTTTCCATATATTGTATTAGGGGTGACAAAACGGGCCATGGTCCGCCGCCCACCAAAATCTGCAGCTCGTCAAAATCAGTCTCGCCTATTCGTTCAGCTCGTTTCGTCTTAAGTCTGTTATTTTTTAGTTAATTTTAATAATTTTAATTCTTGATGATTTTATTTTATAAATTTATGTGTAAATGTGTAATTTTTTTAAGTAAAGTTTATTAAAAAATTGTTTTAAAAAATAAATGAAAAATTTAATTAAAAGGTAAAAGAAACTTATTAATCTATTAAAATAAAAAATATTAAAAAATAGGCGGGCAAGTCCGCTGTTTGCCAACCCGCCATTTTGGTGAGGCGGACATGATTTTTATGCTCATTTCATTTGGGGCGGGCTTGTTCGTCCCGTCCATTTTTTGGCGGACTTAAGGTCGGGTGGAGCGGACGACCTGTTTTGCCACTCTTAATTATATTCATATAGTCAAATAGAGTTGTAGATTAGATTTTATATTAAAAGTCTATCTTTCTTCCTTGTTGGTTTACCTATATATAGGATCTCTGATGCTTTAAATTCATTAGACTAGACTGATTGAGGGCCATTAAGATAATGTTTTTTTTGTTTGTATGAAGCCTATTGGGGATCAAGTCCCTCCTTCCCTTTTTGAGATCGACTAATTATGGTTATTAAAATATCTTGAATGCTGTCTGTATGAATGATTACTCCATATTAGATATGGGTCAATTTGCTCGACTTGGCCCATTAACTTGAACTAGTTTGATCTTGCTCTATCAAATGTCTTAAAAATAGAATAGACTTTGTTGAGTCTGAGTTTGGATCCAGTCTAATTTGTTGGAGTGTACATAATTTTATAAGCACGAGGCTAGTAAGGGCGAAGTGCTTTAGATGAGAGACCAGATTATATACAGTCCCTTAAGTACAAGCCTTATAAGGGCGATATGCTTTAGATGAGAGATCGAATTGTACATAGTCTTTCAAGCATGAAGTTCATAAGGACAAAATGTTTTAGATGAGTTATTGAATTGTACAATCCCTTAAGCATGAGGCTGTAAGGGTAATATGCATGTGATGACCTTTCGGGGTGGAGAATGAGTATTTATACTTTTATGAGTTTTTTTAAGGTTTTTTATTATTGTGCTCGATAAGATTTCAAAATCCTGTGCCAACGTATTCTTAGGTGCAATGAAAAAATCAGAGTCTCGTAGTTCGTGGTAGTAAATGTTTGCGGGTTGGTTGATTTTAGCAAAAGATTCTCAGATCGCATTCGAGTGGAAAAACATTGCTTACCACTCAGTCATGGAAGTAAGGAACGTTGAGTCTATTGCGTTAGAATGGATAAAACATGATCTGGATTCTTACAGATCGTGTTTTAATCACACTTAAGCAGACAATGTTGTTGGCTACTTGCACATGAGAAGAATTAAGCATTAATTTGAGCTTCACATCGAAATTAATAAAGTATCATTCATTTATGAAAAGTTTTCAGAGTCGCACTAATGTGAAAAAAGAGGTTTGATTGGTTAAGATTGATTTTTTGCGAGAGAGGAGTATTCGAAATGCAAGCTATACAACAAGTATCCAAATACTCGGGGAAAATGTAGGACATACATCCATCTCGTCCTTTTTTATCCCTTTTATTGCAAAAAGTGTTTGAATATAATCAAATTAAAGTCCATGGATGAAGGTGAACACTTGAACAACAAGCTATACAAAGGGCATCCTAGTACTTGGAACAAAGGGACATACATTCAATTATTCATTCTTCACCACTTAGGGCTCGTGGCATTCGATTGCATTTATTCCAGTTTTTGAGCGGAGACAAGTATCCAAGAGACAAGCTATACAACAAACACCCAAATACTAGAGGAAAAGGTAGAACATACGTCCATCTCATCCTTTTTCATTCGGTTTATTGTGAATTTTTTTTTGAGTGTTTTTTTTAATTGAGAAAGGAACATCAAGTTTAATTGAATAGACAAATGTTTTTTTAGTATTGATTCAATTAAATCAACTAATTAGAAACTAGGGGGATACCCGTGCGTTCGCACGGGCACTGATGTGTCTCGCACATATGTTTCCAAAATGTAAAATAAATACAAAAATAAGAAAAACAAAATTTAATAACTAAAAGAGTTTATTATTTAAAAAAAACATTTTTATTTATATTTGCATCATAAATATAAATTTTCAAAGTATAAGAATTTGTTTTCCCATATTTATTATATACATATTATTTTTATTTTGACATTGTTTAAAAATATTAGTAAGATAAATAATTGTAAAATAAAAATATTAGTAAGATAAATAATTGAAAAAGAACATATTTTTTCCGTGTTTGAATTTATACACTTTTTTATAAAAAATAGTTCAATTTTGACTTTATTTATAAAAGAATTTGAATCAATAATAATTTTTTTTATATATATTTTAATTTAAAAATCATTTCTTGAGTTCTAGTCAAATCTCAAATCTATTTTAAAAAATAATCAATTAAACCAAAAATGATTCGAAAAGTATAAGTATATAAAAACATTATAAATTTAGAATAATATATAAAAGGAAAAAAACTTGAAATTTGAGTTAAATATAATTTGAATACCATATAAACAGAGAACAGGAAGTTACCAAATAAATAAATAATATTGATTTAGTTATAGAGAGTCTTGTAGACAGCGGCGGAGCCCCCACCATGAATCAGGAGGTGCAAACTTTAAACGTAAGGAAGATGATTTGATATGATTCTAACATATTCATCCTGATACCAAACTTCATTCTATTAAATAATTTATTTTTTATATAAGTGTTTATATTTTATTGTATCTCTTATAATTTTAGAGGTCAAAATCTTTATTTTTAATGAAAACAAAAATTTAATTTAAAAATTGTAAAAATAGTTTGGATTTTAGTCTCATTTTAAATAGAATAGGAAATATGACATGCATTTAAGTAAAATATATACAATCAAATAAAATATTTCATAATTTTATAAGAAGGTATTTAATACGTTCATTTGTTGTTAAATATATTGCAATTACCGTTTTTAAACTTTTTAAGTTAAATAAATATTAGAGTGAAGACGCATTTTGGTCTCTCACAAATAATACACGAGTCAAATTAGTCCTTCACAATAAAATAGACCCAATTTAATCCCTTATAAAATTTAACCGGATCATATAAGTCCTGTTAATATTTTTTTCAAACCATTTTTTTTCTAGTTTTAAACCTTGACTGAATTGCCACGTTGGATTTTATTTTATTTTCATTTTTAAAATTTTTATTTTTAATTTCATTTTTAAACAATTATAAATTAATAATATAAAAAAGCCAAAATTGTTTCTTATAAGAAATTGAACTCATGCCCATGTGGTTAATCTTAAACAATTCTAAATTTAAAATCAAAAAAAAAATTTGTATCAATATGGTCTCGAACCTAAGTCTCTTCAGATTAAATGACAGTCAATTTAATAAAATAGAAATTGATTTGTCTATTTGTAAATGATAATCACCTTACTAACAATAGAAATTGATTTGTCTAGTTGTTATTGATAGTCACTTTACTAACCGTAGAAATTGATTTGTCTAGTTGTAAATGATAATCACTTTATTAACAATAGAAATTGATTTATCTAGTTGTAAATGATAGTCACTTTACTAACAATAGAAATTGATTTGTCTTGTTGTAAATAATAGTCACTTTACTAACAATAGAAATTGATTTTTTTAATTGTAAATGATAGTCACTTTATTAACGATATAAATTAATTTGTCTAGTTGTAAAGTGAAAATCATTTAACTTGATGGGACTTAGATTTGAGACCTCAAAGGTAAAAAAAAATTTGTATAAAATTTGTTAATATTAGTTGAAATCATGAAAATTATTTATTTAAAAATTACTTTATAAGAAATAATTTTGTTTTTTTTGATATTATTCATTAATAACTGTTTAAAAATGAAATTAAAAATAAAAATTAATTTAGTATTTAAAAAATAAAAAATAAAAAATTCAACGTGTCAGCTCAGTCATGGTTTAAAAGTATGAAAAGAACCGGTTTAAAAGTAGAAAAAAACCAATTTGAGAAAAATATTAGCAAAAGGACTAATATGATCCGATTAAATTTTGTAAGGGATTAAGTTGGATCAATTTTTTTGTGAGGACTAATTTGACTCGTGTAATATTTGTGAGGTACCAAAATGGGTCTTCACTCTAAATATTAATAATAAGACTTAAATGCAGTTTTGGCCCTCCAAATTTCTCAATTGCTTGATTTTGGTCCTCCATGTTTCAATTGCTTGATTTTGGTCCCCTAAGTTTTATAATTGCTTAATTTTAGCCCCCTAAGTTTCAATTGCTAGAGTTTGGTCCTTCAAGTTTGCCCCCTTTTGCATTTGATAGTCTCCTAATTAGGGGTGGAAAAACGGGCCGGGGCCCGCCGGGCCGCTCGCGCACCCGCCAAAAAATGGCGGGTTGGGTTGGGATTTTAGGCTCGCTGCTCGCCAAAGCCCGTCCCACCAAAACCCGCCGCCCGCCATACCAGCCCTGCCAAAGCCCGCCGCTCGCCAAAGCCCGCTCCTCTTCCAAAACTCACTCTTTTTTTAGTTAATTCTAGTAATTGCAATTCTTGATGGTTTATTTTATACATTTATTTATAAATATATGTAATATTTTTTAAGTAAATTTGTTAAAAAATTACTTTTATAAAAAATTGTTTTAAAAAATAAGTGAAAAGTTTAATTAAAAGGTAAAAAAAGCCTATTAATCTATTAAAAAAAATATAAATAAAAATAGGCGGGTAAGCCCGCCGCCCGCCAACCCGCCATCTTGGCGGGGCGGGCATGACTTTTATGCCCATTTTACTTGGCGAGCATGCTCGCCCCGCTCGTTTTTTGGCGGGCATAAGGCGGGGCGGGCGACCCGTTTTGCCACCCCTACTCCTAATGACATGTAGACTAAATTTTTTTATTTTTTAAAATTTTTTTCTTTACAATTCTATTTTTCTTCTCTTTTTAATAGTTAAGCTTTGAATGTAATATTTTGAAAATGTTAAATATTTCATTCAACTTAGAATATACGGACAAGCATGTAATGTCTCTTATAAAAAATTAAAATTTTATATGACTAATAAGATTGTTAGACTTTGGGACGTTATGCTTAACTATGAGGGAGTTATTGGCCAAAGAATTTGTTATTTTAATTAGGCAGTGGTCTATTTTATTGTCAAAATAATTTATCATTGCGCATAAGTTGAATGAAATATTTAAGATTTTTTAAATATTGCATTCAAAGTTTAACTATTTAAAAGAGAACAAAAATAAAATTGTAACTTATGAGACTATCAAATGCAAAATGAGACGAACTTGAGGGGTCAAAATCAAGCAATTGAAACTTAGGGGCTAAAATCAAGCAATTACAAAACTTGAGGGACCAAAATCAAGCAATTGAAACATGGAGAATCAAAATCAAACAGTTGAGAAATTTGGGGGGCCAAAACTGCTTTTAAGTCTAATAATAATAGTAACATTAATAATCAGTATTACAAAATCAGAGAAATTAGAAGATTGAATCTAAGTTAGACATATTTTTGCTTGTGCTGTTGTAATATATTTTGTTTGTAGAAAGACACAAAAGAGAATGGTTTTTCTCCTTCATTGGTTCCTCTCTCTCTCTCTCTCTCTCTCTCTCAAAAAAAGAAAATCTTCTTCCTATCTTAAACAAAAAACACAAAAAACACAACTTAAATCCTTGACTCTCATTTAAACAAATCAATCAAAAGGAATGATAGAAGAAAAAAGAATGAAAGATCAAAGGAAAGCTACTAGTAAAAGATTTGGAGAGGTAGGGAGGCGAGATTTTTGACGACTTGCAGCTGTCATGATGTGACAGTCGGCGACTGTTGCAGCGGGGGTGGCGGAATCGGTGGCGGAGAAAACATAAGGAATGGTCAGAAATCCTGGTTTTTCCAGAAAAACGTGAGAGATGGTAGTTAGAAAAGCTTTCTCTTTTCTCTTTTGTACTCTCTTCTTCTTTCTTTTTCTTTTTTTAATTTTGTGTTCTTGATGTTGGTGATTATGGTGTTTGATAAAATGGTGAAATAAGTGATGAAATGATGTTGATGAAGAAGAGGTTGTTGTGTATGATGTTGTTTGGTTGTTAAAAGTAGAAGATTTGTGATATTAATTTTGAATTGAAAGCACATACAAGTTTATTTCTTTTTCTTCATATTGAGAGATGAAAGAGAAGAGACTTGGTGGTTTGTGGATGAGAGAAATGAGGCTTATAGAGATTTGTGTTGGTATGACAGAAAGGATACATTGAAAATGAAAAAGTGCAGAGCAAAAGTTGTAAGAAAAGTGATATAAAGTTGACAGAAAAGTAATATTAATTGTAGAAAAGTTGTTTTGAAAAGAGCAATTTGGTTTCAATTGAAGTATGTAGTACTAAGCTTACTAAAAAAAATAATGTAGTATTAAGAAGCAAACAAAATACAACAAAATGAACAAGAAAGAGTTAGATTTTGACCAAGTCTGATTTTGGTTAGAAAAAGTAATTTTTAGACACTTTTTTAACCCCAAAAAGAGGATGTGGAGGATTTTTATCAAAGGGCAAATTTGGTATTTTAAGTACATTTGTGTTATTATATTATAGATTGATAAAAAAAATGGGACCCACTGATGCTATTCATCATCTTACCTAACAAGATGTTCATCATATAATCACCTTCTCAAGAACAAAGATTTAACAATCACCAATTCAAAGAATTAAGTTACAAATTATATACCGCTGGACTAGGATTTTCCCCACAAATCCAAATATGAAATCAAAATTAGCAAACAAGCCACGATTCATGAGAATCAAAGCAAAAAGTGGACATACAACCGTGCAAAAGCGGCGTCGATTCGGCCAACACAAGTATAGAAATGAAAAACTAATTATATATTAGTGATCAGCGCGAAAAACTGGTTCAAATGGTATATAGTTTGCACAAAATGATTGAGATTCATAATTTTGCCATTTTTGTATTCTTGAGTTCATGATAACTCTTGAGCAATTTTTTTATAATTCAAATTAAACGCGTTTTCATGCAACTAATGATTGAAATAAGTTCCTTAAGCATGCATAAACATCATAACACACAGAAAAAACGAGGATTAAGCTTACTTGGACGAAAAACTCAAGAACTTGCCGAAAATAATGGTGAACGCGGTGGCTCTCCGGTCAAGCTCTGAAAAAGGTCTAAAACAAGCTTCCCCTACAATGAAAGTGGTAGCACAATTACTCAAAAAATCAAAAGAATTAGTAAAAATTCAAAGTTTCTTCAAAATGAATAAACTTGAATTTTGAGGATTCAAATTAGTAGAGTTTTGGCAATACTCAGGGTGAGTTGTAGATCATTTTCTGATGTGAAAATGTACTATTATATAGAGTTAGATTTGGTTTAAAGGTTAAACTTGAAATTAAGCAAAGATGAGAAAAATGTGAGTGCATTTCACTTGAATTTGATGAAATTTGTGGGAAATTTGAATTTGATACAAAATATCTGATGTAATGCATTATAAATTGCTGATACACTATGAATTTAATGTGAATTTTGAGGTGTGCAAGATGCATGAATGGTTTGGCAAAACATGTGTAATCTTTTTTAGTGTCAAAATCTTAACTTTTTCCTTGACTTTTCATTTATGATGCATGAAAATGATTAATGAAATTCAAATGAAATAAAATGATGATGAATTTAATGATCATGAATTTATTTCTCCAAAATGAATAATGAAACATGCAAATTTAGTCAACTTTTTTAATATGTGCAATGTTGATTTTCCTTTGACTTTTTATTATGATGTGTGATAATGATCAATGAAATTCCAAATGGAATAATGTGATGATGATTTAAATGATTATTGTAAAAATGAACCATGATGCATGAAATTTTAGTCAAATTTTCTAAAATGTTAATTTTAAGTTGACTTTTGACTTATGAATGCTTATGGAACTCCATGACCAAGTGAAATGTTACACAGATGAATTTAAATGCAATAAAAAATGAAAGTTGATGGACAAAATTTGAGGTATGACTGAAACAATGTTTGGGAGTTTGTTCTCAAAGCTTCTGCTAATCCAATGATTGAAATCTAAGTGGGTCTTTTGCAACAAGGTTGATGCTTTTGGAAATATTTTGAGAAATAAAATAAGACTCGTAGTAAGTGAGAAAAGTGAAAGCTTTTGATAGTAAGAACAAAAATAAAGTGTTGAATAATTATGGGAATGTGAGAAATATAAATTGGGGTAGGTATAATCTCTATTACTCTTTAGTACTGAAAATAATATCTGTGTCAGAATATGAGTGAGTCTCGCGGAAAACACTATATTGTATCTCTTATGTGTAAGAGCATGTGAAGAGAATATTGTAATATTCCTTAATGTATTGAAATAATTTTCAGAGTTTGTCTCGTGGTTTTTTACTCAACATTAAAGGGTTTTCCATGTTAAATATTGGTGTTCAATTTTATTGTTTCTGTTGTGCTGCAAAAATCCAACATCCCTTAAATTTGTAGAATATTTAATTTACAGTCATTTTACCCTGAACGACTTATCGAGCCCAATAAAAATAAGGTGTTATTTTATTTTCAAATTGGTGTTGTAATACTTGTATTGTTTTCTACTTTTTAACGGGTCGTTTTAAAGTTATTACCCTCAATCTCTATGTAAAGAGTTCAATATATCTAATTATACTCCTTCTTTCAAAAATTCTAAATAGAAAATAATATATCATTTCAGTAATTGAAATTACAAAGTTTAGTTAATTCAATTTCCCAATATCTACCTAAGCATGGAAGATGCTAATGACCTACCTAATATACCCTTCATAAAAAAAAAATTAATTACACTAAAGTATGCCCTTTCTTGTAATTGACTAATTCAATTAAACCTGACCAATAAAATTTCTCCTTTCAAACAGGTGGCGGTTGTTTTCGTTTCTCAATTCAAAATACACTAATACCTAAAGAACCCTCCATTTATCCGGGTAAACACACACACACACACACACACACACACACACACACACACACACACACACACACACACACACACACACACACACTCAATTTTCCATACATTTCCATCAAAACCATAGCACCCTGTCTCTCTCATCTCTCATGGTGTTTAACTATCACCTTCTCTCTCTCTCTCTCTCTCTCTCTCTCTCTCTCTCTCTCTCTCTCTCTCTCTCTCTCTCTCTCTCTCTCTCTCTCTCTCTCTCTCTCTCTCTCTCTCTCTCTCTCTCTCTCTCTCTCTCTCTCTCTCTCAGGTTCTTCCATCTTCAACACCTATCCACAATCTTGAACACATATCCACTTTGTTTGATTTAACCACCTTTAATCAATGTCCTTTCTCAAGATATGCGAGCTACATTTACATTCTTGTTTCTTCATTTTGAATCTTCTGAATAAGCTTTTGTGTTCTGAATAAGCTGTTATGGAGAATGAATCTTTTGTGTTCTTCAAACCTCTCCATCTCTCTTAAATGGCTTTTACATTTTTTTTATGTGCTTCAAATATTTTTCCAACTATTGTGCTTTAGCTTATGTGCTACAAACAAATGTTTTGGTTCTTATGTTTTGCTACAAATGAATGGTTCTTATGTAACTAACGGATTCTTGTGCATATTCATGTGTATTTTGCATATTTATATGCCCTAATGCTTTATGTTATCTTCTATTTTTGGTGTGAATCTTTTGATTACTTGGTTTGTTCTTCACTCAATACTGTTTGTATGAGTTTGTTGTTATTTGGAATGTTCGGACAAAATAAGTTGCGATTCGCTGATTTTTTCCGTTTTCATCAGTTAAAGATTCGTTTTCATGTTCATTTTTTAAGTTTTCTTCATCTTTTTAGTGTGAAGATGTTGCTTACTCGGTTGTATTTTTTCAGATCCAATTTTTTGGTTTGAAGATGGTGTGAAGATGTTCATGTTCATGTTCATGTTCATGTTCATGTTCACTTCCTTCTTCCAAATTCAACGTTAAGCGTGGCTTTAAATATCTATTGTTTTAGTAACTTTGAAAAATGATACAATATTTAAAGAATATATATTGAATTCTTGATTATGAAGTTTCTCAACATAGCTTGATGTAAAGGGTATTTTCCATATCACAACCATGCATTTTTAATATTGTTTTTCATTTCACTTAGGGAACCGTGTACAAATTAGTATACTGATGCTTCTGTTGGTCGTTGGATTGTCGCAAGTAAGTTACACAATGAAATCATAGTTTTTTTTATCATTAATAATTATTTTCTCCAGAAGACTAATTTGGTATAAATCTCAGTATCTCAAGCATGTGAGACCATTTAGAGACATTCCTCCTATCTTTGAATGTTTCCCAATTTTGGTTTGTGTCACAATTGTTTGGATCTATTCTGTCAACTTGACCGCAAGTGGGGCCCTCGAAATGACAAGACATAATTTTGCACTCCTCTTAAAGAACGATTATATTTAAATGCTACCTGCTAACTTGATACATTTTTCATGCAGATTGTTGATCAACAGAGTTTAGAGAAAGGTGCTTTTATCAAAAGTACTGTTATGTTACGTGTTGCTTCAACATTTCTATTGTGCTACAAATAACGACCTGCTTCACAACCACACCTCTCATATATCTGGTTGGCCTTTCTCAAAAGAAAGATTTTTCTATATTTTTTTGTAGTTCATGGTTTGTGCATTGCTTTAGTACCACCATAGAATAAATTGATAACTTTTAGTTTGTTGATGTAACTTGTGATTATTTTTGGTCCCAACTTCACAGGGCCGAGGGATACAAATTGCAAGAAAACACTCTTAAAGTTTTAAAAGTAAAGGTGGCATGTATTTGGGCTATATTGTGATGTTTGATAAGATTATTTTGCTAATATTTAACACGCCATTTATTTGATACTGTTGTCTTGTATGAAATTTGCTGCCTGTAAATTTTAAATTTTTTTGTTTACTTTTTGCATACAGGTATATGATGATACAACTAAAGGAAAAAAGTCTCTACTTATTATAGACTGGATTCAATTCATGCTGTGCTTATTATTTGATCCCATCTCTAGCCAAAATATGCGCTTGTGGGGCGAAATGGTTCAACCTGAAAGCTTTTTAGAAGTATGTGTTATACTTCAAAGTTGATGAGATAACAATGTAAAATATGTATGTGATTTGTTATATTGATAGTAGATTTTATATTTTAGGGGTTCTTCTCCAACAAAACCCTTGTTTCTTTCTTTCTTTCAATTTATTACTGATATGTTTAAGTTTCACATATGCCCACCACGTGTTTGATTAAATGTTGCAATGGGTTCTCATCAATTTCTTTTCTATTATTCCATTTATTTCACCTACAAGAATAATATAAATAGTAAGGAATAAAGTCATTTAACTTGAATAAAGAGAAATAACGAATACATAAATTTATTTCATTCATTTTTTGTATTTGCTAAGTATTTTGATATATGAGGAGGGATCAAATTACACTCGAAGAGTTAACCACAAGTTACACTCGCTCAATAACTTTATTTCAAATAAATATTTTTTAAAATCAACCATTGAAGTGAAACATACTATCATATAGATCATATCTATAAAGTTTCAAATTAATCCATAATGATTGACTATGTCATTGAATTACATCAAAATTAACGTTATATGAAAGTTCATTTTGACGTTAATCTTTGCATATCTTGATGGTATAGTAAATCATTATTGATTAATCTCAAACTTTATAGGTATGATCTATATGATAATATGTTTCAATCCAACGGTTGATTTTAAGAAATATTTATTCAAAATAAAATTATTGAGCGAGTGTAACTCTTCTGGTGTAATTTGATCTCTCCTCTTGATATATTTATAATAAATAAATAGGTCTAGAAATAACATAAACAAAATGTAAAATATAGTTTATATTTTGAAACTATGTATGAAAGGTCTTTAATTTGAAATTCTAATAAGCTTATATATGGAGTGACTCTAACTTAAAGTTGTAATAAAATGAAAAAAAAATTAAATGACTTATTTTATTTGCCCTATTTTATGTCTGTTAATACTACTTGTTTTTTATAGTCATTAGTTAATTATATATATACTCTTGTGTATTTTTTTATGGTATTTTTTTATTGTAAAACCAAATTTGTTGGGACTTTTCTTATATTTTTTAAAGAATGACTACAAATGTTAATGATTTACACCGTTGCAGCTTGTGTGGAGCAACATTAATAAGTGATTTACGGCGTCACAGGTTGATGAAGAAGTCTTATCTGCAAAAGCATTTCACCAGCATCATGTCTCTAAGAAAATTAAAGTGATTAAATGCAACTGAGAGTCTGCTGTAGTCTTAATGATTCCATCATGAAACAAAAAATGGTAGTGTTAATTGAATGGTTCAATATATTTTCAATGTTTTTGTTGATTTAATGCTCTGAATAGTATTGATGTTGGTTTTGAATGGTTTGCCATTGTAGCTTGTGCGAAGCAACAATAAGCAGTCTACGCTGTCGCTGGTTGATGAGGAAGCACATCACTTGTTTTATCTGCAAAAATATTTCGCTAATCGAATAAGACTCTGAGAACTTGTAGGTTTCATTGATCCTAAGTTGAAACTTGGAAGACAACCAGAGCATAAAAGTGTCAAAGTTATAAATAAGGGAGTTGATATGCTATTTTACCATTGAACCTCATTTATGGACTGTATCTTTTACTATTGTCAAATCCACTATCTAGAATAACATAATATACTGATGTAGTGATATCTGGCCACATGTTGTTGCCTTGGATGTTGATCTGCCAGTGAAGCAAACATTTCACATACTACACGAGTAGGTATCTGAATTTGCTTTGCTCACATTAGGGGTGGCAATTGGATCCATTAAGCTAAAATCCATCCAATCCATCCACTAAAAAATCCATCCAATCCATACACCAAATAAAAAAATAAGTTAATGGATGGATTAAATCCATCCAACACATTTTGATAATCCAATGGATTATTTTAATTTTATACTTTAAATGGTTTAAATTATTTTTTTTTTAAAATAATAAAATATGAAAATACAAAAAATCAAGTTTCTTCATAAAATTGAAAAATTGAGTTTTTTTTTTTAAAAAACGAAAAAATCGTGTTTTTATGAAAAACGAAAAAAATTCAGTTTTTTCGGGAAAACAAAAAAATCTAGTTTTTTCGGAAAAACGAAAATAAATCGAGTTTTTCTCGAAAAACAAAAAAAAATCGAGTTTTTCCCGAAAAACGAAAAAATCGTGTTTCTCCGAAAAACGAAAAAAATCAGGTTTTTCTGGAAAAACAATAAAGTCGAGTTTTTTTTGTTCAGAAAAACAAAAAAATCGAGTTTTTTTCTAAAAAAAGTCGAGATGTTTTTCGAAAAACGAAAAATCGAGTTTTTTCGAAAAAAGTTGAGTTATTTTCCGGAAAAACGAAAAATCGAGTTTTTTTTCGAAAAAGTCGAGTTATTTTAAAAAAAATGAAAAATCGAGTTTTTTCGAAAAAAGTGAGTTTTTTTCAAAAAAACGAAAAATCGAGTTTTTTCCGAAAAGGTCGAGTTATTTTCCGGAAAAATGAAAAATCGAGTTTTTTTCGGAAAAACGAAAAAAGCCGAGTTTTTTTGTCAAAAAAACGAAAAAAGTCGAGTTTTTTTTCGAAAAACGAAAAAATCGAGTTTTTTTTTTCAGGAAAAACGAAAAAAGTCGAGTTTTTTTCGGAAAACGAAAAATCGAGTTTTTTCCGAAAAAAGTCGAGTTATTTTCCGGTAAAACGAAAAAATCGAGTTTTTTTCGGAAAAACGAAAAAAGACGAGTTTTTTCGAAAAACGAAAAATCAAGTTTTTTCCGAAAAAAGTCGAGTAATTTTTCGGAAAAAACGAAAAATCGAGTTTTTTCCAAAAAAATCGAGTTATTTTTCGGAAAAACGAAAAATCGAGTTTTTTCCAAAAAAATCGAGTTATTTTCCAGAAAAACGAAAAAAGTCGAGTTTTTTTTTCGAAAAACGAAAAATCGAGTTTTTTTTTCAGAAATACGAAAAAAATAGAGTTTTTTTCGGAAAACCAAAAAAATCGAGTTTTTTTTTCGGAAAAACGAAAAATCGAGTTTTTCCCGAAAAAAGTCGAGTTATTTTCTGGAAAAACGAAAAATCGAGTTTTTTCCAAAAAAAACGAGTTATTTTCCGGAAAAACGAAAAAAGTCGAGTTCTTTTTCGAAAAAACGAAAAAAATCTTGTTTTTTTCGGAGAAACGAAAAAAATCGAGTTTTTTTTTTCGAAAAAACGAAAAAATCGAGTTTTTTTCAGAAAAACGAAAATGAATTTTTTTAAAAAATAAAATTTATTTAATTGTCTTTTGGATGGATGATATCCATCCATTAGATTTTGTTAATGGATGGATTGGATGGATTTTATTCCTTAATGGATGGATTGAATTGGATTTTTATTTAGAGAGTTTAATGGATTGTAATGGATTAATGGATTGGTTTGATCCATCCATTAAGGATCCAATCCATATCCATCCAATCCATCCATTTTGCCACCCCTAGCTCACATAGAGGACTTTTTTAATCTATATTGAATAACTCTTCTAAAAAAATGTTTGATTACTGCATGTAACTTCCTTGCCTTTTAACCTTTGTAAATAAAGGATATATGATTTCTACATTTTCTATGTCTTTGATATTTCAGAATTGTGATTCGCATTGATTCAGTTTGCTAATTGGCTGCTTATTTGTTGCTTGATATTCCATGCATTATATGAGTTGGGTTTCAGGAATTAGCTGTTGAGAATTGATATCAAGATTTTTCTGATAATGATAAATTGCAGATTCAAATTGTATAATTCATTCGTGATCTACGTTTAGTTTTTGCAAGGTTTTCTAAAATTTGTTATTGTCCTTTTCTCAGCTTGGGAATCACGTGTCCAATCTAACAGAAGAAGAGCTTGGAAGCTGTATTAGCTTGGAAGGAATAACGAGGCTGCTCATATTTTGACAACTTTGATTTTTGGATAAATCACCTAGATATAGAATTGACTCAGTGGTAAAAATATAAAGTGCAGAAACATTGTGTATTTGACATAAAGAAATCTACTTATGAAAATCATCTTGATGCTTGAACGAAATTGCATCATTGAGATAGATCTTGCATGTGTCTTCCACTAAAAATTGGGAATGCACATGAATGCAATAAATGGAAAAAGCCAAAATAAGAATAAATATAGAAGAAATGGAAATGGATTGAAATAAAGAGAAACGATGATTGGAAAAACATTATATATATATATATATATATATATATATATATATATATATATATATATATATATATATATATATATATATAGGGGTGTAATCGGATCGGTTTGGACCGGTTTTTGGTCAAACAAAGGTCCGAACCAATAATATCTTCATCGGTTTGGTTTGGTTTAGTTTTTAATATTTTTCAAAAATGGAACCGAACCAAACTAATCGGTTTGGTTCGGTTTGGGTTGGTTTGGTTGGTCGGTTTTTAATATTTTTTCAAACATTATATTCATCAATGTATTTTCCAATATTGTATTTTTCGGTATATTTTATGCTATTATTTTTAAAATAATACATTTCATGTCATTTATTTGATGCTCTAATTTTTCAAACAACTTACAAGTTGCACTTAATCCATATATGAAACAATGACATAGTTTCATTGCATAATGAAATAGATTCACTATAAAAGTTGAATCTTGACATCGGAATGTTGGAAATAGATTTGAAAGTTTAGTAATAGAACATAGAAAAACACACATCAATTAACATGTTTCCGCCTTAAATACACATAAAAACTATTTTGTAACAAGACTAAAAGGAGTTTTGTTGAAGAAGAAATCAGAAAAGTAAAAACAAATATGAAAATTAATGAAGAGAATTTGAACCCGAAGAAGGATACCATAACATATCATAGTGGCGATAGTGAGAGAAACATTTGAGGTAGACAACTAGAGAAGTAGTTTAGTGAAAGCAAGTTTTTGTGTCTTATAATTTTTACTTTATATGTTTTGGAGTTTAGTTCTAAATGTGTGTTTTGCTTAAAGGAAGAAAGTGAAAACAAAGATGGAGAATGGTTGGAAAAGTACAAAGTTTGAGCTTAACGAAGGGTGGAATAAAGGATTTGGAGCATAATTATTTCTATTGGTTCGGTTCATCGGTTTGGCGGTTCCTAAAAACTAAAACCGAGAACCGAACCAAACCACGTCGGTTTTTATTGGTTCAGTTCGGTTTTAGAACCGAACCATAAACAATCGGTTTTATTTCGGTTTGGTTTGGTTTGGATTGTCGGTTTAATTGGTTTTTATGAACCACTTACACCCCAATATATATATATATATATATATATATATATATATATATATATATATATATATATATATATATATATATATATATATATATATATATATATATACTCAAGTGAGAACATTTAGGTTATTATGAGAAATGAGAACAATCGGTTATAGTTCTTAGATTGTATTAAATAAAATTGGTGGTATAGATTTTATGTTACTTAAATAAACATGCCACCAACAATTATATTTGATTTTTTACTCTCAAATCTTAATATTAATTGAAGAATATTTTTTTAGTAAAATTAAATAATATTTTCAATATGACATGTATAGTATTTATTTATTATATATATGCATTCTTTTTTGAAATATTTTAATATAATAAATACATAATTTTTCAAAAAAAATTTCCAATAAGAATTTTATGAAAATCTATTCAATATAACATCTAGTTTTAATAATTGTTTTAAAACTTTAAAAGGAGGCGTTACACAAAGATACAAATATTCAACTAAATTTTAATAAGAACCTATTAAGTTATTTTTGAAAAAATTCTTTACCAAATATATTGGGAAAAGAAAAATATATTGTTCAAATACATACATCGTTGAATTATTTTATAACAACATGTAATATAACTATCTATACATTAATATTTTATATTTAGAATATTTAAATACAGATATTATTAAAAAATAAATAAAATTACCAAATCAATCATATATTGAATATGCGTTATTTATAACTTTTTTAAAATATAATCTTCATAGCATTACATATATTTGGTAAAAAAAAACATAAAAAAGATACATTTTAAAAAGGCAAAATTATACCCAGGGTCCTTTAAGTTATTTTATTGTAACAAGTTGGTCCTTGATGTTTTTTTCGCTACAAGTTGGTCCTTTATGTTAACTAACGTCTGTACAGTTAACCTTTTTCATAAACTTCGTTCCAAAAAAATCGAAGTGACACTAATGGTATTGATGTATCACTTAACATACGTTAGAGACCATCATTGAATCCTATAATAAAATTTTCAGAATTTTTTAGAGCATAAAAATATTTTTAAAATAATTAAAATGCACACAAAAGAAATAAATTAAATAAAAATAATAAAACAGAAAATAAAATTCTCAGAAAATTACACAAAATGTAAAATGAGACGAAATATTTTTAGGAATTTTTTCATAATTTTTGGACCAACAATGAGTTTAATATGAATTTTAAAATTTAAAAACGAAATAAAATAAAATTAATAAAACAGAAAAAAGGTCAACGATGCATACATTAGTTAACATAAAGGACTAACTTATAGAAAAAAATATAAAAGACCAACTTGTTACAATAAAATAACTTAAAGGACCCTGAATATAATTTTGCCTTTTAAAAAATAGCTTTAAATGAAGTAAAACTTTATAATTTTTTTAATAAGTTTTTTATTTAAATTCCTTATCTTTTTGCTAAACCTTATATATATAAATTTTATAAATAACAACTAAGAATATAAATTTCAAATGCAATACAGTCATTGATAGAGTTTAAATAATAATAATTTTTGTATAATAATTCTTGCAAAATATTGAGAAATAATTTGTTATAACCTTTTTTTAATATGACTTTTAAAACATTCGATATATTTTATAAATAAATATATTTTTTAAATATTGCTGTTATAAAATTATATATATCTGGAATAGATTTTTATTACAAAAATTCATATAAAAATATGGTTTATTAAAATTTAGTTTAAATAACTTATCTTTTTAAATAATATAATCTTACTATATTAAAATATTTTAGAAAAAGTTATAAATAAACACTACAAGAAAAATGCCCTTTGGTGACGGTCATTTTTGAATGTTTTACCTACAGACAACAAAAACCGTCACTAATTCTTATTTTAATAGTTTTATTTATTCAACTTTATTTATCTTTATTATTATTATTATTATTTTAAACTCAGATCTCTCTCTTTTGACAAAATTCGAAAAACCTTCTCCAAATGCGCCACTCGTCTCTCTCTTTCTCGTGCCGACAAAACGCGAAGAACTTTCACATAAGCGCTTTTCCAAACACGCTTTTTTCTCAAATCGATTCTCACTGAAGTTCTCCAACGTTGCTTTTTCCCCAAATCGTTCAATCGCTCGAACCCTAAAATCGTTCAATCGCTCGAACCCTAAAATTGTTCAATCTCTAAACCTCAAAATCCTTCAAATCGCGTAAACCTCAAAATTGCTCGTCCTTATTTCAATCTCAACTCTTTTAGCTTCAACCTAAATCACTTGAATCGTATCAATTGCTCAAACCTTAACAATCAGATCTGAATCGTTTCAACATCAAAATCAATCATTTGAATTGCTCAATCATCAAATCTTTTGTGTGAGCTCTGTTTATCATATCATGCTATAGGAGTTGTAGTTCAAATAATTCAATTTGATGTTTTTCATGCCTTTAAGGTCGAAGACATCGCCATTATTGCGCCTCGCCGTCACCGACACAAATCAGGTACTATAAACTTTTAAAACTAGTTTAAATGTATTTTTGAATGTTTATCTGACTATTGATTTCATCTAAAATTTGTTGTTTTTGTCACTAATTTATACTTGTTATTGAATTTGAGTTCATGGTTATGCGTTAGTTTTGTCATGCCGAGGAAGACCGTTGTTATTTTTCTAGTTGTGTATTCATTTATTGTTGGTAATTACTTGCATTCACCAATTTCGGTTTCCAATTGCATGTGTATTTACTTGCATTCACCACCTTCTTGTGGCAACTATCTGAAGCTGAGATGCTGTATGAGATGAGAGGGTCTTACTACGCACAATGCTTCCAGCTCTACGATCTCATTTGCAATTACATTGTTAATTCTATATATTGGTTGTGCACCATATAGTTTATTTCACCATAATATTTATTCATGTAATCTAATGCCGTATGTATCAGACAACAAGCTTATTATATTCCAAATTTTACAGGAATTGATGGCGTGGGATTGGGACTTGTTTCGCATCATCACCAACTCGGAAGGTTTCTCTTCATTTCACCTTTTTTTAGACCTACTAGCATTTCACGTTAACTCATATATGTAATAATGAAATATTAATTTTGTTATTTTTTGTTCATTCAAGGATATTTGATTTGTGGTGCTTGCATATTCCATTTGCCGATCGAACACCATTTACAGGTTATTTTTGCTTCTACTACTCATCTTCAACTCTCTTACCATATACATTATGTTTCTTTTTCAGTACTTTATTCCATCATTATTTATTTTCATGTTGCAGACCTTGTGAAATTAGTTGAGACAACAGTTAGGTTAGAGTATCAGCGTTCACCAAATAGGCCCATATATCTCGTAGGAGAATCTCTAGGAGGCTGCCTTGTACTGGTTGTTGCCGCTCGTAACCCTCATATTGATCTTGTACTAATTTTGGCAAATCCAGGTAACTTTTTAGCTTTTACTGATATAGATAAGATTTATTAGCTTTCCTTTTACGGATTTTATACTAATTTTGGAAAATTCAAGTAAGATGTCTGTTATTGCCTAAGAATAAGCTGGAGATTAGTGTTTTATGAGTGATGCCATTTATTGGAAATGGTTCAGTGAAAATGCATTTCATAGCTAGAGCTTTGAGTGAGAGTTCCTTAACAATATCCAAGTTATTTTTGCTATAGTAAATCACTTAAAGAATCACAAAGTACCTGATCTGACCATGACCTTCCTATTTGGCAGCTACTTCTTTCGGCAGGTCCCAGGTGCAACTTCTAACACCATTGTTGGACGCTTTGCCTGCCACACACTTTCCTGCTCTACCTAACATTCTCAGTTTGAGTGCAGGCATGTGAGTGATGACTTGTTTGACTGCATCTTGCAGATTATTTAGTCTTGAAGTTTCAGCCATCTTCAACCCTTCATTCCCGAACCTTGCCTTTGTTCTATACTACCTTGCGTAGCTAAACTCGAGCTCTCAATCACTACTGCATGATGACTGTCATGTAAGATGCTGCACGGGTTACTCTACTCAAACTAGAATTTATGTACCATTACTATATTTGCACTATCTTAAGAAGTTCTTTAAAAACACAAATCGAATCGCATTTCTCCCAGAGAATCAAATCAAAGAAGAAAATGAACTTGAACACAAGCAGTGAGGTTGAAACTCATACCAAGCTTGACGAACTCTGTAACTTCGACAAAAAATGCCTCTTTGATCTCGGCCATCCTCTCGTTAACCGCATCGCCGAAAGCTTCGTCAAAGCTGCCGGAATCGGAGTCGTTCAAGCCGTTTCTCGCGATGCTTATTTCTCAGCCATTGACGGTTTCTTAACACTTCCTCATCTTAATTCATTTCATAATTTTTATTATATTTATCATACATAACTTGCATGCAAGCTTGCTTCATTGTTATTATTGTAATGTGTTGTTTTTAGGTACCAGAACCGATAACAATGGCGTTAAAGCTTCTTCGGATGGATCAGCCGCTGGAAAACGCCGTTTGCTGGGACTTAGAGGTATACATCCATCATCCATGCCACACTCATTTGTTAGGGTTTATGTAAGTTAGGAAAATATTAACATAACTTTTTGGTTTTGGTTTTGTGTATTTAGGAGAGACCAGTAACAAATCTCTTGAGGCTATGGTGAGTTGGTTACACTTCTCCCTCTAAATTAAGCATGTTGGCTTTATATAGTGGTGAACAAACAACTGAACTTGACACGTTTGATATAATGCCACAATTAAGATGAGTCTTATATCATATTAATTGAGTGGTGTTTTCTGTTAATTGTGTTGTTTTTTTTTTCTTTCATTATCAGGTGATTAATGCTAGGAAAGAGTCCTTATAATGGGGTAATGAAATATTCCTTTTACTTACATTATACATATATGCTTCATTTTGTCAATTTTTCAATGATTAATAGTAACTTTTAGTTATTTTATTGTCTATCATTTTTGTTAAGAGTCTTGTATCAATAAAATATGGTCTGGAAATATGTTTACATGTGGAGATAATTTTTACGGTTTTGAAAAGTTATGTTAAGCAGAACCTCATTTCTAAGAATTTTCCTTTTCTAATTGCTCTTGTTTGTGTTAATTCTAAATTCTAAATCGCATATTATTTGATGATTATGAAATTGGAAATAGTAAACATTTTTGGAGACAAAATAATTACCTTTTGTGAACATGAAGTTTAACCCTTAGATATTATTTTGAATTGCAGGAGTGGCTGCAGGATTATATTCAGGTCTAACATATGGGTTGAAGGAGGCTCGCGGAGCTCATGACTGGGTAACGCCATTGTTTTTCTGTGTTTATTAAATGGTTTCCATTTGACATGTTATCATAAGGTTTTAAAAAATGGTTGCAGCTTTGTAAAAGCTTTTGCTGAGTGCGAATTGCAGTCGGTCTTAACTACAATTTTTTCTTTAACATAAAAGCAGTGAATGACACCTATCAACACTGTTTTGTTGCAGTCCTTTTTGTGGATCCTTATAAATGAACACTTCATGCATCAATGCATGATTTTAATGGATGTGGCAGAACAATTTCGCTCGGGTATATGTTACTTCTGTCCATTTTAATGTGCTGCTGTTTCGATCTTGTCAATTACATGGTCCCTTCTTGTGCAGCTGTTTCGAATTAGGATTGCTCGGGTATATGTTACTTCTGTCCGAAATAATTTATGCATATTAGCAATTTCTGTTTCGAATTAATTTAGTGTGTACCAGTTCTTTATGTTCTTGCATATGCCTCTGTTTCAGGAAAATCTTGGTCGCATTCGTAAGACTCTCGCTGACTTCACCAGCTTGAATCACTGAGTAGTTAACATACTACTTCTGTCGGGTGGACTCCATCAATGCTTTCGAGCCTGATGGTTACAAATCCTCTTGATTATGTTGAACCTTTGGGAAAAGCTTGTGCTTCTGGGTTTACACTAAATAAAGCTGGTGCTTCTGGTGGACCGTTTCCCGTGGGTTTACACTAAATTAAGCTGGTGCTTCTGGTGCTTATGTTGAATCCTCTTGAATATTTTACTTGGTCATTGATTAGATTCATACAAAATAGTGGTCTTTCTAGTTATACTTATTCGAACAGAAAATAAGAAAATGTAGTTGAAATTCTTTGTTACTATATTGAAATATTTGAATTTAATTGAAATTGATATAATAGTTTAATTTTATTATTAAGTTAATTTGTCATATTTAAATTGAAATAATAGAAAATGTATTGTAAAAATTTTTACCAAGTAATTGAATTTTAATATTATATTCTTCAATTATAAAAAAAATTAATTTATAATTTTATTATATTTTGGTAAACTAAAAAATATTATTTAACAGAGTTCTAGTGACACCTATTAAAACAAAGGCTGTAGGTAAAAATAGAAATATTTATAACACTAACCTATGATATAGTGACATTCAGGTAAATATTTGCCCGTAGCTAAAAGCTATCGTGACACTTGTTATACCGTAGCACTACACCCCCTTATAATTGACGCTAAGGGTGGGCGTCACTCAATGTCTGCAAGACTTTTACCTACGGATTATTGACTTTTAGTGACACTTTTTGAGTATCACAAGAAGTCAATTTTCTTGTAGTGAAATAGTATGCATGTTATATTGAAAGAATTATTTAATTTTATTATATAGAGGTTCTCCGATTAATATTAAGAATTTGAGAATAAGAATCAAATGTAATCGTTGTTTGCATGTTTATTTTAAGTAACATTAAATTTATACCATCAATTTCCTTTAATACAATCTAAGGGCTATATCTAATTGTTCTCATTTCTCATAATAACCAACTGTTTTTACTTGAGTCGTATCATATATATATATATATATATATATATATATATATATATATATATATATATATATATATATATATATATAATTTTATAGGAATGATCTATATGATATTATGTTTCAATCCAACGGTTGAATTTAAAAAATATTATTTCGAGATGTAGTTATTGAACGAGTGTAACTCGTGGTGTAACTCTTCGGGTGTAATTTGATCCCTCCTCTATATATATATATATATATATATATATATATATATATATATATATATATATATATATATATATATATATATATATATATATATATATATATATATATATATATATATTACACTCGAAGAGTTACACCATGAGTTATACTCGCTCGTAACTTCATTTCTAATAAATATTTTTTAAAATCAACCGTTGCATTGAAACATCCTATCATATAGATCATACTTATAGAATTTGAAATTAATCTATAATTATTTACTATGTCATTGAATTACATAAAAATAACGTTATATATGAAAGTTTATTTTAGCGTTAATCTTTAAATATCTTGATGGTATAGTAAATCATTATAGATTAATCTCAAACTTTATATGTATGATCTATATGATATTATGTTTCAATCTAACAGTTGATTTTAAAAATATTTATTGGAAATGAAGTTACGAGATAGTGTAATTCGTGGTGTAACTCTTCGGGTGTAATTTGATCCCTTCTTATTAAAAGTTCTTAGTTCTCATTATAGTCAAAGTTCTCATTTGATATGTCCCCTTATATATATATATATATATATATATATATATATATATATATATATATATATATATATATATATATATATATATATATATATATATATATATATATATATATATATATATATATATATCTTAACAATTTATTTTATAATTTACTTAGAACAAATATTTGAATTAAATAATGCCCATTTGAATATGTTGAAACTTGAAGCCAAAATAGAAGATAAACTGAATCCCTATTTTGTTATTAATATTTGAGTTTAAGCACAATTAGGGGTGGCCAAACGGGCGGTTGTCCGCCGGACCGGTCCCCACACCCGTTAAAAAAATGACAGGTTGGGTAGGAATTTTAGGCCTGCCGCCAACAAAACACGTCCCGCTAAAACCGGCCGCCCGCCTAAGTTCGTCCCACCAAAATTCGCCGCCCGCTAAAGCCCGCCTCACCTATTCATTAAGCTCGTCCCGTCTTAAATCCACCTTTTTTTATAGTTAATTCTAGTAATTCAAATTCTTGATAGTATTATTTTATACACTTATTTGTAAATATATGTAATATTTTTTAGGTAAAATTTATTTAAAAGATGCTTTATAAAAAATTATTCAAAAAAATAAGTGAAAAATTAAATTGAAAGGTAAAAAAAGACTACTAATCTATTAAAAAAATAAAATAAAAGTTAATAAAAAATAGGCGGGGCGGAGCAGACATGATTTTTATGTCTATTTCACTTGACGGGCTTGCTCGTTCTGCTCGCTTTTTGGCAGGCTTAAGACGGAACGGACGCGACGCGGAATGGACCGTCTGTTTTACCACTTCTAAGCACAATGGTGATACGTTGGTTTGGCAAAAATTATTGTCTATTTTAAATTCGATGAATTTTGTCTAACTTGGTGCGTACATGCACAATATAAATGTTTATCATTGTATCTATTTCAATTGGGTGAATTTTGTCAAACTTATAAAAGTTCTTTGGGTAATTTTTTTGCTAAGATGTTAGGAAATACAGACATATGTAAATGCAAGTAGCATTGTTACTTAAAATTTTTTATTGGAAGACTTCATGAAATATCACAGGACAACCGATTAGTTTTAGGAAAAAAAAATCATAAATATTGAATTGGTTAGTTTCACACAAGAAAACAATCATAAATATTGTTATCAATATGCATTTGAGTACAATTATATCGTACAAAATAATTTAAGCTAGAACCATCTTTGAGGGCGTGCAAGGCGGACTACTGCACATGATCTCAAAATTTCCCAGCTAACTTATAACTAAATAAGACCTCATAAAATATTTATAATGATTAAACTATTGTCAAATAGGATCTATATTTATTTTTTCATGATTAACTACGACTAATCTACATATGGCCTTCGAAAAAATTGAGACGGTTTTGATATTTTTTTTTGAATAAAAAGATATCATATATCAAAGAAACAGAACAAAAGGAGAGGGGGGGCCAAACCAAAACCCTCTCAAGGAGATATGAACCTAAAGAAAGGCAAACCTAGCCTATTCTTTACAAAATCTGCCCTCAAAAAATTAGGAATACTACTATAGTTAGTGTAAGCAGTAACCGTTAGCCCTATGTTTGCCAGAGAATCCGCACAAGAGTTACCTTCTCTGAAAATGTGAGAGGCAACAAAAGACAACCTACCAATGATATTAACACAATTAACCCATCTAGTGCGAATTTGCCAAGGAACCAAATGAGGTTTGGAGATAGCCCGAATAACCGCTAACGAATCTGATTCAAGCCAAACCTTCCTCCAACCCTTCTCATGGGCGAACTCTATAGCTAACATAGCACCCGAGAGTTCGGCCATGAGAGACGGTTTTGATTTAAACCCTTGCAATACGTGTATTTAACTAATTACAAAAAGCGACTAACTCCAAAGAATAATTAAGAACTAACTCCATTTTGAGAACAAGAGCCCAAATTTTTTACTTGATTGCTATAATTTGTATCTGGACTATAATTGATCTAAGATTCTAATTGATTTTTTTCTCAATAATGACATGTGATACATGCAATACCATTAGCAACATGGAAGCAAAATCACACTCCATGTTAATTATTTAATCCTAATCATGTGTTTTCCATTCTCAAGTTGTCACCCCCACCATAAAAAAAGTTGCAGCTAATTAAATAAATATAATTTCAGTTGAAAGTTGATGATGCTAGCATCCTATTATTATGTTATAATTAATCATATCATTATAAAATGTCCCCATGACGTTGTGAAAATGCATGGCTAGCATATCTTGTCTCTTTGCAGAGTCGGTTCTTCTAATTTAATAAATTTAAAAAGAAGATCTTTATCATTAATAATAATTGGAAAAAATATCTAAGAAAAAAAACTATGATATAATCAATAAATTAATATTCTTTCTTATCAAAATAGTTTCACATTACTCATTACTGGACAATCAATTGAGACTAAAACTATAGTATCACTATTCAAATCAATAAGATACATTTTTAAAGAATAAACCTGCAAGAATTTTACCACATATTTTATCTCCGATTCAATTTATAAGAGAAAATTTATTTTTTTATTTATTGAATAATGAATGTATTTAAATTGTATTATGTATCAGATATATTGATCATTCAATGAATATAAAAAGTTAATTTTTCTTTTTTTATAAATAAGATCAGACATACGAAAATACAATAGCCTAGATTTGATGTTATCTAATCCCATGCTTGCGCCCTCTCCAAAATTCTGAAAGTACTTGCACTCTATACAATTTCCAGTTAACTTCTTTTATCATACTATGTGAGTATGAATTAGTCACCATCCATAAGGGGCACAACAAATCAAGGAATGATCATAGTGTTCCCAAAAAATAAGACCAATAATTAGACACGACACAACTCATGCTAAAACCTCGTTGGCTTGTGGATTACAAAAGTATAAAAAGTTGAAAAGCTAAAGAAACATGATGATAGAAAGATCATAATTTTAGAACATAACAAGACATTCCACCAAGTCAAAGATGAGCTAAGATTTTGTTGTACGATATTAACCAACATAAAAGTTAGTTAGTATTTTTTGAACAACTAAACTTAAACAACTTTTGAAATGACTTTTTAATTGCTAGCGCAGATTAAATATTAGGTCGATTATATTTTTCGGATGTTTAACATCTATATCGAGTTTGAAATTCGCCGATCAAAAATATCAGTACCAATTAACTACTAATAATTTATCATTATATAAATTTAATCGAAACAAACTTGTTGAAATTAATCGATCAAATAATATAACTATAATCGTAGTAAATATTATATATATTATATGATATAACAATGTTCAAGTCATTTCTCAGATCTTACAATTACAAATTACAAATAAAGTACTAATTCTTACTACCCCTTTCCTCTTAATTCCCTTTTCTTTTATTTGACTACACTACATTACACCTTCTTGAAGGATTTGAACTTAGTAGACATAATAAAAAGAAAATATAGAGGAATAAATATTACATCCGTCTCTGATTATAATACTCGTCTGCAGAATACAAATGAGTAATTATAAAAAGGGACGGAGATTTAAGCAATGGATGTTGTTGTTGTGGATTAATTAATTAGAAATAGTAGTAGGTGTTGAGGTTTGTGATTCATGAGGTAGCAATGCAATAAGGCTCCCAAAAGAGAAAAGACCTTCTTGAATCCTTGCAATTCTTCAAATTATGAACCAAATAATCACCATTCTTTCCTTTAAGAACCAAAAGTTGTTGCTTCTCATTCGAAACACGGTTCATGTTCATGTTCTTCATCTCGCCTTTTGCAGACACAACAATCTTGTTACTCTTGCTGTCGTTGTTGTTGTAGTTGTCGTCGTTGTTGTTTTTCTCTTGATATCGGTCGAGTGGATAATTACCAAGTTTGGTTGATGTTGGTTTTGTGGTCCTCCAATAATGTTGATAAGAATTTAGATTGAATGAACCAGTTGCTGCATTTGGTGGTGAAGGAATCAATCTTGCAACTCTTGGCCTTGGTGGAAGTGATTTTACAATTTGACTAGCTTCCACTACTTGAACATCTTTGTTGTTATCCACTTCATGATTGAACTTCTTTGACCACTTTGGATTCTTATTCAATAGCCCAATTGTCTTATTCACCTTGTTGTTTTGGTTTGAGCCAATCCAATGAACACTACTTTTTATAGTAGTTTTCTCAAAGGACATCAAGGATCCTTTCCCTATCACACTCTCATATTCCTCATCAACTTCATCGCCGTCTTCTTTTTCTTCTTCGAATCCTTCAAATTCTTCCTCCAACTCACCTACCTCGTCATTTTCAGCAATTTCCTCGTCTTGATTTGCGAAGGTGAGGACGAGTCGGCCACCTTGGCGTTGAACACAGAAGTTGTTCAATGAAGGAAGAGATACAGCTTCTAAAACCAACCTTCCGTTGTCGCGGTGCGGCCTCATCTGAAGAGGAGGACCGTCTTGGCGAGAGAGTGAAGGAAGTGGTGGAGGGAAGGATCGAGGTGGTGACTTTTTATGAGTTGTAGTAACACCACTATAATCGAGCCTTTCCACTTCCACCACTTCCTCTTCTTTTTCGTCCTCCATTTCTTTCTTGTCCTCTTCATGATCTTTCCGAGTCTGTTGTTGTTGATCCACAATACCTTCCGTCAGAATTGACGGAGGATAAGAGGAAATCAATCCATCAGATCTAGTCTCGGATCCGGGACTCTCTGATGATTGTGGATAAGAGAACACCAAACCATCAGAGCCAGTCTCGGACCCGAGACTCTCAGTGCAAATTTCAAGGCTCTTCCTAGACAAAGAGCTTTTCGTCCTCTTAGCGAGAGGATGAATGTAAGGTGGAAGCGACTTAGAGATTTCATCATTAGTCTTCAAAGACATGAGTGAACCCCAAGTATCAAACGAACCATCTTTCTGTTGCTCTTCCTTCTTGTTCTTCTGGATTGAACTCCATATCTGAAGCCTCTCTCTCTCAGCTTCATCTTCATCATCACCCAACTTAGCTTCATCATCTTGTCCAAACAGATTCTTAGATGATGAAATCTTCTTGATGGTGTTAGAAGAACCATTCTGAGAAAGCCATTTCTTGGAAGACATGTCTGCTGAGAGAGTTCTTCTGAGAGAAGGTGGTGTGAAATTAGTGTCAGTGTTACAGTTCAAAATAGTGACTATCCCTTGCTTCTGATTGAGCACAGTGTCTTGTTCTATCTTCATGCTCATACAAATTGACATCTTCAATACAAATTGCACTTAGCTAGCTGCATAAACACATTACAAAAACATCTTCAATATTTTGAACACAAAACAACAACAAAAAAATCAACTAATTTTCTTATTTTAATCTAACGGTCTATAATTGACTTAAGCATAGAGGTGGTTGTAGAGGATAAGTTTTGAAAAGAAAAAGAATTTCAAGTTACAAGAAAGAGTTGGATATAACATGCATGTGTATGTGCTTTGGAAAACACAAAATAAGTGAAATGAAATACTAAAATGTATTCTACACATCTTAACTTAACTAGCAGAAGTCGAATTTATATGTTATCGGCAGAGTTAGAACTCTGATATTCACAGTTGTGTACGTGAGTTTCTAGTGATCGTTATTACTTCGTCTTAAAAAAAATACTAAAATGCAATGATTACCTTGAAGTTGCAAAGCACAGTAACAGACAGAGGTCTCAAGATAGAGACCACTGAGTTGTGAGAATGAGATAATGAAGAATGTAATGAGAGGAATGGTTTGTAGTGAATTGATGATGGGAAGGCAGGATGGGGGAGAATGAGGGTATTTGTAGGGTGCAAAAAGTAATAAAGAACCATGTTCACTGGACCCCACCATGATAATAACCATCTTTATTATTGCTCTACAGTTTTTTGTTTTTTTTTTTGTTTTTAATTTTATTTTTTCTAAGTAAAAGAATTTGTTGTTATTACAAGTATTGTTTATAGACACATGTTTTTGATGGATACGAATTTATTTTGGTAAAGATGTTATCCATACCAAGGATTTATTGATGGTGGATTTTAATTTGGTAATATAGATTTTTTTTCTTCAATAAATTGTATTGTTTGCATTGGAAAATTGGATAATTTTTAAAATAAATTTTTCAATAATTTTATTAAATAACATTCATGGTCATGTTGCAGTTGCGTTGCGATCTTATAAAGACTTACAAGAATTCTGTCAATACAAGTGTTGCGATATTGACTGCAGTCATCACGGTGGTGAATACGATATGTGTATAATACCGTTTGTCGTGGCCGTTTCTACAATAACAATAAAACACCGTTTCTTTGGTGTAATTGATCTTGTATTTATAAGAGAGGTGTTTTGTAATTTTCCCTTATTTCTTGAGGGGTTTCCACGTAACAATTATGTGTTTAGTTTTTACTTTTTCATCTCTTGTTTTAGCTGTGTGATACTATTTTGTTACTACGGTACCTGACAGTGGTATCGGATCCATATATGTTAATGGTCATTGTTCTGCTGCAGCATACTGGTAACGTACTGATATGGCAAAGAGATTCTTATTATGTTCTAACGTTGCAACATAGGCAGATTTTCCATATCAGTAAAGAGTTATTCTTGTTATTGGAAAGAGTGGTAGGGTAAAAGTGCATGTTTAGGAAAATTTTGGCTAGGAAAGACAGTGTATCTATTAATGACCCACCACTATTTTATTTGAACTTGCCTATTATATCTTTTACATATTACAACCACTGTTATAAATTATAATACACAATACTATTCATTGAAAAATTGTGTAAGCCGGTTAAGTTGGCAGATTATTTGGTGGAAAACCATGACAATGAAATTTGAGATAATGGGAGAAATATTTCTCCAAGAAAATTGAAGATAAGAAAAATTTTGTGAAAATATATTTGCACGGACACCATAGAAGGAAAACCTATAGGTATTTTTTTGATTATTGGAAAACCTATAAATATCATTAATGAAAGGTGGAAGTAAATGGATGACACTCTTGTTGCTATTTAGTAATGGATGATTTAGTTTTGTCTAGTGTGTTGAAAATCTTAATTTAGATTTAGAAGAGGAAGATTAAAGATTTTGATCTATGAGTTGTAACACCCGGAATTTAATTATTTATTTAATTAAATTGTGTAATGAATTAATTGTTGGAATTAGTTGAAGTTAGAATTTTTGGCATTTTTATAAGAGCCGTAATTGGAATTATATGTTGTTTTGAGCGGTTAAATTGATGGTCGAGAAATTAGTCGGTTTAATTGGAGAATAATATTAGAAATAATATTACTATAGAGGACTATGATTTATTTAAGTTGGTTTAGTGGTGGGTGGTATGAAGAAATGTGGAGGTGTAATATTAAGCCCAAGAGTATTATTGGAATAATAGTAATTATTATTATTTGATTTATTGAATTAAAAGAATAAATAATGGAATTAAGGGTTTGTAAGTTGGTTGGAATTTAGATCGTGAAAACAATTTCAGAAAAAGAGGAACAAGGGTTTTTGAAGTTTTGGGAAAACAGATCGTGGAACAAAAGTTGCAGACCAAGAGGAATGAGAGTTTGACGGGAAGAAGATTGAACGGTGGCAAAGGCTTGCACTCCATCGGATTTTTAGAGGCAATCTCCAAAACCATAGGGTAAGGGTGGGGTTCGAATCTTATAACCGGGATTATGATGGTTAGTATGTAGGATTGGGATTATATAATTTTCTACTGTGTTAAACTTGTGGCTTGATTTTGATAAAATTGTAGCTGCTGTTTGTTGAAATCGTAATTGATGAAAATTATGCATATTGCTGTTGTTGATTTTGTGTTGAGTTGGAATATAATAGTAGTATAAGGTATGAATGTGTTGGATTATTTATGGAATGCCTAAACCGAAACTCTGGAAAAATATCGGAAACCTGAATATTACACGGGGTGAAAAAGATGAAGAAGAAAACTGGGACGGGGGCCCTTAGATAAGGTACGGCCGCCCAGGATAAGAAGAAAACAAAAAAAAAAATAATATACTTATGGGACGAGTGTCCCTTGCTTGGGGACGGGTGTCCCTAACCCCATATATACTTATATATATACTTATGGGACGGGTGTCCCTTGCTTGGGGACGGGTGTCCCTAACCCCATATGCTTATATTTTCTTTTCCTTGACACAGATAACTAAGAGCTACGTAATATCAGGTGCATGTAAATTAATTTAGGATAGTAATAACTAAACTAATTTTGAGTTAGAAACCAGTATACCATCAAGTGCTAATAGTAGTATAATATGAAACTGATGTAGAATAACATTTGATAGCAGCAAGATTATTTAGAAGAAGAATTTTGTTAATAACATTTCATAGCAGTAAGATTATTCAGCAGTGGAATTTTGGTGAACAGTTGTAGATTAAAATAATTAACAGTAGCAGAACCAAAAATTATGTGGCAGTAGCAGACTAATTTTATTAGTAGCAGAGTGGGAACATTAGACAGAAACAGTGCTGGAAATAACTGAATTAGTAAAATAGGCGGTAATATTAGTTGTTCGGAATTGATCGAAAACTGTCGAAGTAGTTAGTGTATATTAGCAGGTAATCGTGTTTGAATTGTTTTGTGAAAACGATGATGTATAAGTTGAACTGCAGGTACAACTGAATATGTTGAATTGTTCCGAATTTTGGAACCGTGGTGTTGTTTATTGCTGTGATTAGTTGCTATTAATACGTTGATGATGTGTAGGCCTATGGCCAATGTTTGATCGCGACTTTGCGTGTCTATTAGTCGGGATAACTGCAAGTGCACAGTCGTGTCGTGTAGTTTTAAAAGATATCGAATCCACAGGGACTATGAATCGATCTACCGTTATCTAAGGTTACTATGTAAAGCTAGGGCTACTAATATTTCGATTGTTCTTAAGGGAAAGTGATTGTGAGAAATGAATAATATAATAGAAGACAGACATCAGTATGTATTTCGTTTAACTTAAGGTGATCCGAAGGTCCATTGGCTTTTGCATAATTTAATTAAAAATCTTTACTAATTCAATTGATTAAAAATCCTCGTCTCAAACTTTCGCTCTGTTGATTTAGATTACTGTCCTAATCCTAATGTACGCTTTCGCCATCCCATTAGATTTTAGAAAATCTTTTTGGAAACAACGTAATTAATAAAATGCCCGTTTTATGAAGTTGTTATCTATTTAAATCTCCTAATCTCAAACTTTCGCTCTGTTGACTCGGAACATGCTAATATCCCTAACGTACGCTTTCGCCATCCCGCTCGGGTGTAAAAACAATTTTTGAAAATAAATAAGTTCTAATTAGTTTTAATACGCTTTCGCCATCCTTAAAACTAATGTCATATGTCTACTATCCAGTTAAAGATCTCAAACTTTCGCTCTATTGATTTTAACCTTTGACCGTCTTAACCCCTCAAACTTTCGCTCTATTGGTTTTAAGACTTACTAATCAAATTAGACATACAGACCAAAAACAAGTGATAGTTAATAAAACATAATTAAGCCAATTTATTTCGGATCCCTACGGTTAACTTACTTTACATACCGATATCTTAATAATTTAGCCAGACATATTAATATGGTTAAACATGCATAAATCGGTTCGGTTCATAATAATAGGCATTGTAAATGGCATACAATATATCATGCAAATAAATATAAATAAATGCGGTAAATAAAAAACCTGAATTAAATAAATGGTAATTGGATCTTCGAGTACTGAACTTCCACCACAGGTTGGCTGGATCGTTCTTCGGAATTTAAACGGACAGAAAAAATAAACAAGGAAATAAAAGCGATAAATCTAACGTAAGGCTAGATCTATAAAAAGTTCACAACAGTTTCCAGTGTAGAAACCGTTGTGAGAAAATAAGTGTTTGAATGAAAGCAGAAAGAAATACGGTTCGCGGTACAATTTCGGCAGCACTTCGTTGGCAGGAAATCGGACTCTTGGAAGTAAGGTAGCAGGTTCTATTTATAGGAGATGTTTTGCTGTGACGTTGCGTGAAAAGAGGAAGCTTTGCAGACTGGGTGTGGAGACGTGCGTCTCCACCTTTTGGGGAGACCTCTTTGAACGACTTGAGACGTGCGTCTCAAGTGGAGAAAATCCAGGAGTAGTTGGAGACGGGCGTCTCCTCTTGGTGACGTGGCAGAAGAACGTTGGAGACGTGCGTCTCCACTTGCTGGGAAGGTTTGGGCCACGCGCCTTTGGTTCCATAGTGGGCTGAACTGTCTCTTTTGGGCCTTTTGGGTCCTAATTGCACCCCTCTTTCACTTCAACACTCCTTTTTCATCTTTTAGGCATAAATATTGGTCATTTAAGCTCCATTTTCTTTCCTTTTCGCAAATAGTCGTAATTAGAGTGTAAAACCTGAAACAAAGCAAATACTCGCGTAATATCATAATAAATTAACATAGTAAACGGAAAATGCTATAAATATCTATGGATTTTAAGCTAAATATACGATATAAAATCGTGTTATCAAATTCCCCCAGACTTGAACTTTTGCTTGTCCTCAAGCAAAATAATAAGATAAAAATAAATGAAACACACTTCCACCACGTCGTTCGGTTATACTCAGCTACATAGTGTTCTTATTTGAAAATAATGATAATGATCCTAGCAATAAACTTATAGTAGCAACACTAAACAACTCCCAGCTTGCATACCAATCCGAATCATGCCATTATAGCTTATCTTTGACTCGTCATCATGTTTTACCCTTTTCATTCGTGCGCAATCACATTAAGCCCATTATCTCGACACGCACATAGCAGAGTAGTCGGTTAGTGACTATGATCCTTCTCATGGAGTTCTGGCACAATATGTGGTATACTCCTTAGCACTCACTTGTAGATTGTGGGGAATCGGACAATAGTCCTTCCTACCAAGTTCAGTACCAGATGGCTTCTGAACCAATCAACAATGAGTTTTTAAATTCTTTGTATTTGAGATTTGCGACCGTTAGGTTAAATGATCTTGTGAGGATCACCTTACTTAGTAGGCACATTTCTTATTATGGTTAAGCACATAATTATTATTATGAGGATCATACACTTATATTCATCGACTCTCTGCGTAGTTTGTATCTAAGATGGTGCCGACTGCTAGAATAAACTACTAAGGGTTACTTCAAAACTTAAAGTCGATAGTTTCGGTATAAAGGTTATTCAAATCGGTTATGCATACTCGGGGGTTTTAGAGTGTTGGGACAATAAGGATATTGACTATATTCAGTTTCAATGCGTTGAGTGTTTGAGTAGCTTCGTATTTCTCGAACGTGTGGGGTTTGCGTTTATCGTTTAGGAGCAAAAAATTTGTTATGGCTCAAGAAAATGGAAGAAAGTGTAATAACTACGGAATTATACATATAAGACTTAAATTCCATAAATATTCTTTTATTGAATTAGAAAAAACATTACAAGGAAGGGAAATAACTGAAGGGAAAAATAAAACTAAAGGAAATAATAATACGACTCCCCTAGACTTAAATGATGCAGTGTCCTCAATGCATGAGAACTACTCCTCAGTGTTGCGGTTGCGAGAACTGCTTGCGCCTCTTGTACGAACACGACGACGTCTATCAGGAGGAGAGTCATTCACATGAATGTCAAGATCATGCAAATATGTAGCAATTTCAGTGTATTGACTTTCGTTCCTAATAGCATAGTCACGGTGCTCCTGTTGCATCTCTCGGATGAGCCTAATTGTTTCAGTTTGGTTTGTCTGCACAACTTGAACGAGTTAATCTTGGCGTAGAATAGCAGCATACATGGCCTCAAGAGTGATAGGCGGAGGGTTGTTTGGAGGAGGTTGGTTGACATCAGCTTGCCCTTGGTTGAGTTCTTCTTCATTTGCATCCATAGGTTCATTAGGATGTTCTTGTTGGTTATCTTGAGGGTTGTCTTCAATAAGCCTCCAACGCTGAACATAACGGATGTTGATTCTTTCAGGGCATGGAAGGATGACATAAGGAATAAGAACTTTGTTGACGACCAAAGTGTATCGGCCATCATGGCGGGGTGAAACCAAGTGGGAGTCACGGCAGTAGGTGAGATCGAGTGACTGAGCAGGCTTCATGAGATGTGAGAGTGAGAGGAGCTCGTCACCAAGACCTAAAGCACAAGCCAAGGAAGTAATAATTCCGCCAAGCAAGAATGGGTTTGTAGCGGGGGCGTTGACTAAGCCTTGGATGTGTTGGAACATAAACGGTGCGGCATTGAAACGGATATTGTTGAGCGCACAGTAAAGGAAAAATAGTTCATTTTGGTTTACCTTGTGGTTGTTAGATCTCGCAAAAATAGTATGCCCCAAAACACGTTGAAAATAACGTATAGCGGGGTTTTGAATGTGAGAAGCATGTAGAGCTCTCCAACCGGTAGGAATTTCGCCAGTGAGATTGAACCAAAATTCAAAAGCGAGTTCCTCCCAAGATCGACCATTGAGTTCTTGAAAGATTGAGCGGTGAGCATTTGGTGCATGATTAAAATGCAAATATGAAGCTACGACATCTTGATCTAGAGTATATTCACGGTTGAACATCCGAAATTGGATGCTACCGGTTAAGAGTGGTTGATTAGAGGGAGTGTCGTAGTTGAAAGAACTCAAAAATTCTAAGACGAGCGGCTCATAAGTAGGGACGGGTTCGGTACAAAGATGGTGTAGGCTAGATTTAGTGAGTAAACGGGTCACACCATCAATGAGACCCAGAGTTTCTAGACACTCGGTGTTCACAAATTTTGTGGGAACAACCGAACGTTCGTAGAAGGCGACATATTTTGTTCGTTGAGCATCATTGTCGTCATCTCGGAAGGTAATATTTGAAAGGTCGGGAGGTGGTCTCTCGGGACGCTCACTACGGATGAATGAACGTGGAGGCATGGTGAGTATGAAAATGAAAAAAAGGAAATGGAGTGTGGAAGAATAGAGGATGGTATGAGGGTTGTGAAGAAGAAGAGTGGTGGTGTTGTGGTTTTATAGTGAGGTTTGAAAATGGTGTGGTTAATGGAGAATTAAAATGGATTAATGGTGGTGTTTGAAGTTTGAATGGACTAGAGAAATGGGAAATGAATAGAGTTAAAGAGGTGAATGATGGAGGATGAATGAGGTTTATGGTGTTTAAATGAAATAAATAAGGGGAAGAATGAGGAAGATTGAAAGATGAATTTTGAAATTCAAATTCAAAATTCAAAATGGGAGTTATGGTGGTGTTTCTGCGTGGTCAACAATGCAGACTGCTGCCCTTGGGAGACGCGCGTCTCAGGCAGTCAGTCTGCTAGGGGACAGAGAATGGAGACGGGCGTCTCCTGTCCCTTGAATGATGCCTTCTGGTCCCACATAGATGGAGACGTGCGTCTCCTGCTGTAGGCAAGGGGTTTCACGCACGCAAAGGACCAGACAGTGCTGACAGATACCATTAAGTGTCCATCAGTTCAGAGCAGTGTCGAATTTTAATACTATTAACAGCAAAAAGTGATAAACAGGCAAATATATAGCAGTCAATAGCAGTGTAAAATAACACAGTAGCAGTAATCAAAAGAATATTGCATTTAAAATTAAACCGGTATTGAGTGTTGACATAAGCAGAATGTAAAATGCAGAAAAATGAAAATCTAAACTTATGAATAAAAATTGCTAAAACTAGAAATCAAATCTAATAATCTAAACGGTAACATCTAGCCACGTCTATTGGTGTGCTCATTAGACTGAATGTGTTTGAAAACTTCGTCGAACTGAGCATTTACGGTGTCGATAAAATCGAAGAACTGCATTTGCAAAGTGTGTAGCTTGTTGCGCACATGTTGGACATCTTGTTGTAGTGCAGTGATGGCTTGCTCGTGTGTGTTCAGGTTAGGCGTTCTTTGATTCACCGATGCGGTGGATGTAGCGGGTTGTTGTGCCTCGAGCTCGACATCAGTCATATCAACAGTGTAGTCATTAGTAGAGTCTTCAGAAGGAGTCTCAGGCTCGTACTCGGGTATAGGTTCATCTTCAGAAAGAGGTTCATAAACCGGAATGGGTTCATCTTCAGGATTAGGTTCATAGTAACCAGGAGGAGTGTCAGGCTCAGATTCTGATACATGCATTTCCTCATCAAAGAAAAGCCAGTTGGCAGGGTTGTGCACACTCGTCCTAGGACTCGGTAAGGTGAACTGATCCAATACTTTGTTATCAATGAGTAAATCAAACTGATCAGGTCCAAGGTTACCGATGATACCTCGGTTAAAGCAGAAGTGAATGTCCATAGAATTGTGGGAGCCAAGAGGTGTCATTCTAAGCAAAGGTACTCTCATTCCTATAGCATTAGCAATCATAGTGACGAATCCGCCGATCCTAATAGGTGAAACTTCGTCTTGCATGATGCGCTCGAAGTTTGTTAGCATGAATGCGATGGCATTGACCGGGCGATTCTGAGAGGTACAAAACATGATGAACAACTCTTCTCTAGAGACTTCAGTGACATTATCGGGTTTACCAAAAATGTAGTGAGCAAGGATCTTATGGAAGTATCTGAAGGCGGGGTTATGGATGTTCTCAGATTGAAATTCATTCTCTTCAAGGTTATCGTTTCCAGTGATCTTGCCCCAATACCGTTCCAACTCCCAGTAAGCAAGATTGTCTTCAGTTACTTTGGTGTATGCATCTGATCCATGAGGTAGTTCTAGCATTTCAGCAAAATCTCGGATGCAGAAATTAAATTCCATACCAAAGAGTCTAAAGAGAATAACTCCTTTTCTCAGTCCTTGTCCACAGTTTGGAAGATAGGTCAGGGAGCTCAAGAATTCCAGAGTGAGCTTCCGGTAAGTACTAAATTTGCGGAACAGGTGAGAACCAGTCCAACCAATTTGGTTTAGCAGGTGTAGGATGCTCTCTTCGATACCAAGTTTCACCATAGTTGGTTGGTGAGGATAGCAAGTCAAATCCATGTGTCTTTCAGCCAGCTTATTAAATCTTGCTTCTTGTCCTCTACCACGGAACACAACTTCCATATTATCAACTTCTTGCATCGTAGTTAGTAGTTAAATGAAAAACCTAGAAGTTGAAAATATTAAGATTAAGTTAGAACTAGGCTAGTGTTTATTTTAAAAATAAAATTAAATAAAATAAAGTAAATGAAATAAAATTAAGTAACAAGTTATAATAATAATTATAATTATAAAAAGGAAATATTTTCACGATTTAGGATAACAGTTATAATTATAGTAATTATTATAAAATGTAGGAAAAATGGAAAAAATGATTAAAATGAAAATAATTAAAAACGGAATATCTAAATGAAAATAAAAAGTTAAAAATAAAAATAAAAAATAAAATAAAAGAATAAAATAAAAGAGTAAATAAATGTGGGTTGTCTCCCACCAAGCGCTTTGTTTTATGTCGTAAGCTCGACGATTTTAAAATAGAAAACTATTTTTTCGAATGAGCGGGCAGCTCGTCAAGTTTAAAATGTTCGATGTTTTCAACGTGTTTGAGATTATGGTAATACTTAAGACGTTGCCCATTTACGACAAAAGGTTTGACGGTTTCTCCTTTGATTTCTATTGCTCCACTCGGAAATATGTTAGTTATTTCGAAAGGGCCAGACCATCTGGACCGTAACTTACCAGGAAATAATTTTAGTCTAGAATTAAATAAAAGTACGTTATCGCCTATGCTAAAATTTTTCCTAGATATACGCTTGTCGTGCCATTTTTTCGTTCTCTCTTTATAGATTTTGGCGTTTTCGTAGGCGTCTTGTCTAAGTTCTTCTAATTCGTTTATGTCTAGAAGTCGTTTCTCACCAGCGGCAGTGTAGTTTAGGTTTAAGTTCTTAATGGCCCAATAGGCTTTATGTTCTAACTCTACCGGGAGGTGGCATGATTTTCCATAAACGAGTTTGAATGGGGTAGTTCCTATTGGAGTTTTGAAAGCTGTTCTATAAGCCCATAAAGCTTCATTCAGCTTGGTTGACCAATCTTTTCTAGATATAGCGACAGTTTTCTCCAATATTTGTTTTATTTCGCGGTTAGATACTTCTACTTGTCCGCTTGTTTGTGGATGGTATGGTGTGGCTATTCGATGATTCACTCCATATTTTCGAAGGAGTTTCTCAAGTATTCTTGAAATGAAATGGGAACCACCATCGCTAATTACCAATCTAGGCACACCGAACCTAGGAAAGATGACGTTTTTGAAAAGTTTGATAACTACTCGTGTATCGTTTGTAGGAGAAGCAATAGCTTCTATCCATTTTGAAACGTAATCGACGGCTACGAGTATATATTGATTTCCAAACGATGACGGAAACGGACCCATAAAGTCTATTCCCTAGACGTCAAATATTTCTACTTCCAGAATGCCTTTTTGAGGCATTTCATCACGTCTTGAAATGTTTCCGGTTCGTTGGCATCTATCACAGCTTAGTACAACAAAATAAACATCTTTCCACAAGTTGGGCCAGAAGAGTCCAGATTGAAGGATTTTGGCGCAGGTTCTAGATGTGCTATGGTGTCCTCCACACGGTGCAGAATGACAGTGTGTTATTATGCTTCTTATCTCTTCCTCGGGTACACAACGTCTAAAGATTCCATCGGGGCCTCTTTTGAACAGGAGCGGGTCGTCCCAATAGTAATGTTTTAGGTCATGGAAGAATTTCTTCTTCTGTTGGTAACTTAGATCAGGAGGAAGCACACCAGCAGCTAGGTAGTTTACGAAATCTGCATACCAAGGTGTGTCAGATCGGGCTAAAGCTATTTTTGCTAATTTGTTGGTTTCAGAGTTTGGACGGTATGGTTCGAATTCATTGGCTTCTAACTGAGCGATGAGTCTTTCATAAGGGAAATCATCGTCGATAGGTACTTCTTCGGGTTTCAGATTTTCCAATCGAGAGAGGTGATCTGCTACGACATTTTCAGTGCCCTTTTTATCTTTAATTTCCAGGTCGAACTCTTGTAGTAACAAGATCCATCTCAAAAGTCTTGGTTTGGCGTCCTTTTTGGTTAGGAGGTACCTAATGGCGGCGTGGTCAGTGTATATGATTATTTTGGCTCCTACCAGGTAAGAACGGAACTTGTCTAATGCAAATACGACAGCTAATAATTCTTTTTCTGTCGTGGCATAATTCATCTGAGCTTCGTCTAGGGTTCTACTCGCATAGTATATGACATGTAGTTTCTTATCCTTTCTTTGCCCTAGAACGGCTCCTACATCATAATCACTTGCGTCACACATTATTTCAAAAGGTTCATTCCAGTCGGGAGGTTGCACAATTGGCGCAGAGATTAATGCTCGTTTAAGCGTTTGAAATGCTTCAGTGCATTTATCGGTGAAAATAAATTCGGCGTCTTTCATAAGTAATTCGGTTAACGGTTTGGTTATTTTAGAGAAATCCTTAATGAAGCGTCGGTAAAAACCAGCGTGTCCTAGAAAACTTCTTATTTCTCTAACGGTTTTGGGAGGTTAAAGGTTTTCGATAATTTCAATTTTTGCTTTATCAACTTCGATTCCTCTATCAGATACGATGTGTCCCAGTACAATTCCTTGTCGAACCATGAAATGGCATTTTTCCCAATTAAGGACTAGGTTTACGCTTACGCATCGTTTAAGTACCATTTCTAGGTTTTCTAAACATGTTTCAAAACTTCCCCCACAGACAGAGAAGTCGTCCATAAAGACCTCCATTATTCCATCTAGGAAGTCGGCAAATATTGCCATCATACATCTTTGGAAGGTCGCGGGTGCATTGCAGAGCCCAAAAGGCATTCGTCTATAGGCGAATGTACCATAAGGACAGGTAAATGTGGTCTTCTCTTGGTCGTCAGGGTGAATAGGAATTTGGAAAAATCCGGAGTATCCATCCAGATAACAGAAATGTGAGTGTTTAGCTAGGCGTTCGAGCATTTGATCTATGAAAGGTAAAGGGAAATGGTCTTTTCGGGTAGCTTTGTTTAGCTTCCTATAGTCAATGCACATTCTCCATCCAGTTTGGGTACGTTGTGCTACAGATTCTCCTTTTGCATTAGTGATTACCGTGACTCCTCCTTTCTTTGGTACGACATGAACAGGACTAACCCATTTACTATCAGATATAGGGTATATTATTCCAGCTTCTAGCAGTTTTTGGATTTCCTTTTTAACCACATCGCTCATAATAGGATTTATTCGCCTTTGATGTTCTCTAGAGGTTTTACAATCGTCTTCGAGCATAATGCGGTGCATACAGAGGGAAGGACTTATTCCTTTCAAATCTGATATGTTATATCCTAAAGCGGTTGGGTATTTTCTCAGGACAGTAAGTAATTTTACAGTCTCGGTTTGTCCTAAGTTGGCATTTACTATAACTGGTTTGTTTAGTTCTTCGTCTAGGAATTCGTATCTAAGATCGGTAGGTAATGTTTTCAGTTCTATAGCAGGCTTCTTCGGTCCAGGTATAGGATCAGGAGTTAAGGCTAGACATTCACTCAGATGGTTATCTTGATATTCCCCACGCCAGTTGTCATCTTCAAAGATTGGCGGTATAGGAATTTTTAGGATTTCGGTTTCCTTACTTGGTTCGGATTTTATTTCCTTAACACACTCGTCGATTATGTCGGCGGAGCAGCATGTGTCAACTATAGAGGGTGCTTTTAGGAATTGGGAAAGTATAAATTCTATTTTCTCTTCTCCTACTTCGAAAGTAAGCTTTCCTCGCTTGACATCTATAATTGCACCAGCGGTTGCCAAAAATGGTCTTCCTAGTATGATCGGGATGTTAGAATCTTCTTGGATATCCATAATGATGAAGTCAGTTGGGATGTAGAATTGACCTACACGAACAGGGATATTTTCTAACATTCCTACAGGGTATTTGACTGAACGGTCAGCTAGTTGAAGAGACATTCTCGTTGCTTTAAGCTCACCTAGATTGAGTTTCTTGCAGGTCGAAAGAGGCATCAAACTAACACTGGCTCCTAAATCGCACAAGGCTTTCTCTATGATGGTTTTTCTTATTACGCAGGGTATAGAGAAACTACCAGGGTCTTTCAGTTTTGGAGGCATGTTATTTTGGATGATAGCGCTGCATTCAGCGGTAAGCGTTATAGTTTCATTATCCTCGAGTTTCTTTTTGTTTGATAGGATTTCTTTTAGGAACTTAGCGTACGAAGGCATCTCAGTTATGGCTTCTGTGAATGGTATGGTTATGTTTAATTGCTTCAGAAGTTCTACAAATCTTTTAAATTGCGCTTCGGTTTTTGATTTAGCTAATCTCTGAGGGTAAGGAATTGGTGGCTTATAAGGTGGTGGTGGAACGTAAGGTTTCTCTTTTTCAGGTTCCACTTTGTTATTGTTCTCATCAGTCTTAGCAGTTTGTTCGTCAGTTGTTTTCTTTTGGGTTTCCTTTGGCTCTTGTTGTGACATGGGCGCGTTTTGAGTTCTAGGATCTATGGGTCCATCGTAATTCGTTCCATTTCGTAGTGTTATCGCGTTCGCATGTCCTTTAGGATTGGGTTGAGGTTGAGCAGGAAACGTGCCAGCAGGGGCAGCAGTAGGTGCTTGTTGTTGAGCTACTTGTGAGATTTGAGTTTCTAACATTTTTTTATGCGTAGCTAAGGCATCTACTTTGTTCGATAGTTGTTTTAGTTGCTCGCTATTGTGGATGTTTTGATTTAGGAAGTCCTTATTGGTTTGTTGTTGGGAAGCTATAAAGTTCTCCATCATGATTTCTAGATTTGACTTCCTAGGTGTGTTTTGAGCAGCTACAGGCGCTTTTTGGTAGCCAGGTGGTACAGCAGGTGCTTGTCCAGGCGCGTACAACGCGTTGTTGTTTTTATAAGAAAAGTTCGGATGGTTTTTCCATCCAGGGTTGTACGTGTTAGAATAAGGGTTTCCTTGAGCATAGTTTACTTGATCAGATGGAATTCCAGTCAAGAGTTGGCATTCAGCAACTGCATGTCCAGTCAATCCACAAATCTCGCAGTTAGGTGTTACAGCGGCAGCGGTGGCTGAAGGAGTGATGGTTAAGTTCTCGATCTTCTGAGTTAAAGCGTCTACTTTAGCGTTAACGCGGTCTATACCACTTATTTCGTACATTCCTCCTTTGGTTTGGGCTTTCTCTAGAGCGGCTCGTTCTCCACCCCATTGGTAATGATTTTGTGCCATGTTCTCTATGAGTTTGTATGCTTCATCATGGGGTTTGTCCATTAATGCTCCGCCAGCAGCGACATCTATAGTCATTTTGGTGTTATATAAGAGACCACCATAGAAAGTATGGATGATCAGCCATGGTTCGAGTCCATGATGAGGGCATATTCTAAGCATGTCCTTGTAACGTTCCCAAGCTTCGAAGAGTGATTCGTTATCTTTCTGGGTAAATTCGTTGATTTGACCTCTGAGCATAACAGTTTTGCTAGGCGGAAAGTATCTCGCTAAGAATACTCTTTTCAATTCGTCCCACGTAGTTATGGAATTAGAAGGCAGGGATTGAAGCCACGCTCTCGCTCTATCTCTCAAGGAGAAAGGGAAAAGGCGTAATCGAATAGCTTCGGAACTAACGTTGTTGGCTTTGACAGTGTCGGCGTATTGCACGAACACGGATAAATGGAGATTGGGGTCGTCTGCAGGGCTTCCAGAGAATTGATTCTGTTGAACAGCTTGGACCAACGAAGGTTTGAGTTCGAAATTGTTTGCCTCTATCGCAGGTGGTGCGATACTTGAATGCGGTTCAGCGCGCGAAGGAGCGGCATAGTCTCTAAGAGGACGAATAGCAGCCATCTCTAACTTCGGGGTGATTTGATTAATTTGATCAGTAAAAATCAATTCCTGATTAATCGGAATTGGTGCTATTTCGGGAAGATTGCGAGCTCGACGTTTGACGTTAATGAAACGTTCGATCTCGTTAATTCGTTGTATTAAATCTCCTCCTTGTGAACGAGTATTTTGGCATACAATCGTTCAGAAAGAAAAGGAAGAATTGTCCTCGTCTCTACGGTGTAACAGTGAGTTACGATATCGACTTAAATAGTCCCCGGCAACGGCGCCAAAAACTTGATCGCGACTTTGCGTGTCTATTAGTCGGGATAACTGCAAGTGCACAGTTGTGTCGTGTAGTTTTAAAAGATATCGAATCCACAGGGACTATGAATCGATCTACCGTTATCTAAGGTTACTATGTAAAGCTAGGGCTACTAATATTTCGATTGTTCTTAAGGGAAAGTGATTGTGAGAAATGAATAATATAATAGAAGACAGACATCAGTATGTATTTCGTTTAACTTAAGGTGATCCGAAGGTCCATTGGCTTTTGCATAATTTAATTAAAAATCTTTACTAATTCAATTGATTAAAAATCCTCGTCTCAAACTTTCGCTCTGTTGATTTAGATTACTGTCCTAATCCTAATGTACGCTTTCGCCATCCCATTAGATTTTAGAAAATCTTTTTGGAAACAACGTAATTAATAAAATGCCCGTTTTATGAAGTTGTTATCTATTTAAATCTCCTAATCTCAAACTTTCGCTCTGTTGACTCGGAACATGCTAATATCCCTAACGTACGCTTTCGCCATCCCGCTCGGGTGTAAAAACAATTTTTGAAAATAAATAAGTTCTAATTAGTTTTAATACGCTTTCGCCATTCTTAAAACTAATGTCCTATGTCTACTATCCAGTTAAAGATCTCAAACTTTCGCTCTATTGATTTTAACCTTTGACCGTCTTAACCCCTCAAACTTTCGCTCTATTGGTTTTAAGACTTACTAATCAAATTAGACATACAGACCAAAAACAAGTGATAGTTAATAAAACATAATTAAGCCAATTTATTTCGGATCCCTACGGTTAACTTACTTTACATACCGATATCTTAATAATTTAGCCAGACATATTAATATGATTAAACATGCATAAATCGGTTCGGTTCATAATAATAGGCATAGTAAATAGCATACAATATATCATGCAAATAAATATAAATAAAGGCGGTAAATAAAAAACCTGAATTAAATAAATGGTAATTGGATCTTCGAGTACTGAACTTCCACCATAGGTTGGCTGGATCGTTCTTCGGAATTTAAACGGACAGAAAAAATAAACAAGGAAATAAAAGCGATAAATCTAACGTAAGGCTAGATCTATAAAAAGTTCACAACAGTTTCCAGTGTAGAAACCGTTGTGAGAAAATAAGTGTTTGAATGAAAGCAGAAAGAAATACGGTTCGCGGTACAATTTCGGCAGCACTTCGTTGGCAGGAAATCGGACTCTTGGAAGTAAGGTAGCAGGTTCTATTTATAGGAGATGTTTTGCTGTGACGTTGCGTGAAAAGAGGAAGCTTTGCAGACTGGGTGTGGAGACGTGCGTCTCCACTTTTTGGGGAGACCTCTTTGAACTACTTGAGACGTGCGTCTCAAGTGGAGAAAATCCAGGAGTAGTTGGAGACGGGCGTCTCCTCTTGGTGACGTGGCAGAAGAACGTTGGAGACGTGCATCTCCACTTGCTGGGAAGGTTTGGGCCACGCGCCTTTGGTTCCATAGTGGGCTGAACTGTCTCTTTTGGGCCTTTTGGGTCCTAATTGCACCCCTCTTTCACTTCAGCACTCCTTTTTCATCTTTTAGGCATAAATATTGGTCATTTAAGCTCCATTTTCTTTCCTTTTCGCAAATAGTGGTAATTAGAGTGTAAAACCTGAAACAAAGCAAATACTCGCGTAATATCATAATAAATTAACATAGTAAACGGAAAATGCTATAAATATCTATGGATTTTAAGCTAAATATACGATATAAAATCGTGTTATCAATGTTAAATAAGATGAATTGTTTTGATTGTTGGACATGTTTAAGTGGTAGGTCGTATGACCAGTGTTGACCTAAGTTGATGCAATCGATGCATGTTTAAGTTGTTGTTTTCGTTGTTGTTATTCTGGTTGTCATTGTTGATATTGTTGATTGTATTTCATTCATAATGTCGCATACATAACATTGTTTAAGTTGTCCTGGATTGGCATTGTTTAAGTTGGCCTTGATGGCACCACGTTGAAGGCTTATGCCTTGTTGAAAATGCCTCGATAACCTGGCATATGTTTAAGTTGAGAGTTCTGCTCCAATGGTACCACATGCATGTGCATAATTGAGTCGCATTTGAATTGCATGCTGAAGTGTTAATATTGTTACGTTGATTGGTGATCGTCGTTGTTGCTGTTGCTATAAGTTGCTAATGTGTGGTTATAGGTTGTAGTTATGTTATAAGTGGTTGTTATTGTATTGTGTTGAAGTAAGTTGTTGTCCTCAGTTGTTGAATAATTGTTGTTATGAAGTTGAAATTGTATGATTCTTATCTAGTATATTAATTATGATACTTTTGTTTATAATTTTCGATATCTCACCCCTTCTGAATGATGTTTCCCTACCATGGGAAATGGACATGTACTCAGGATAGCGGTGGAAGTTGAAGTGACTTTATGAAGTCTTTAGTTACTGTTAATCGAGTTGGTGTCTTGCTCTAATACATAGCACACGGGATGGGATTATGATTGTATTTGTTGTTGTATTATTATTATAACTGTTTAAATCCAAAGTTGAATAATAAGAAGTAATTACTGTTTTTTAAGTCGTTTTAGCTGATGAATAATTATAATTTTAAAGTTGTAATTGCCGAATGCTATGTATCAAAGATAAATGAAATACACGTTGTTTGTGGTTTTTAAGTTGAAAATGTAATGCCTCATGTTTGATGTTTAAATTTTTCCGCATTCTGATTTTATTATAATTACTGGGTAGAAAATGGGGTGTTACATTAGTGGTATCAGAACAGGTCGGTCCGTCCGGCCAGAGTTGTCTAATGTTGTTTATTCCTCTGTACGCGACAAGTGTGTGAAACACTGTCGATACTTGTTGCTTTCTGGTTGTTGCAGGTATTAGTTTGAGCGAAGTGGGGGAGAAGCTTTGCTTCTCGAATGTGTTTTAGTTGGAAGTTGCAGAGAGGATTGTTGTCTTGGTGTTTCGAAAACTAAAGTCGCCGAAAGAATTTGCCTCTCGAGTTATAAAAAGTTTGGGAGCGAGGAGTTGTGTTAAGGATTGTTTGGAAAGTGATTAAGTTGAAGAGAATGAGTTTTGGAGCGAAATTTCCGTAAGCAAAACGTAGGAAAATTTCTGAATCGTTATGAAACTTCGAAAATTCATAACTGGAGTTCTGGACGTTCGATTTGAGTCTCGTTTGAAGCGTTGGAAAGCTAACGAGATGAACTTTCTTATTAAAATAGTGGCAGCAGCTATAACAAATTTATTGGTGGCAGGATGATGTTGGAAAGAAATGAAGTTGTCGATTTGAGTAGTTATCGTGTAAACTGTTGACGAAGGAACAATGATTAAGTGTAGGATTATTGTAGACCTTGTTATGGATTATTAGTAAGTGATTATAAGAGTTGTTGCAGCTGTTAGAAGTGCGAAGAGCATAACTTCAAGAATGAGGAGTGCTGACGATGATAGCGTTAAGGAATGTTGTTATGATATTATCACAGGATGTGTCGTAGTATGAAGTTGTAAGACGTCGGTGTTAGCAGGTTCAGATGGTTTTGTAAGATATTGAATTATGATGCTTTTGATGGTGTAAGTAGAGACGTTGTTGTAGTTGGTAATGAATGGTTATACTCCATTATAATTGTCGGCTATCTATTGACAAATTGGGGACTTGATCACCCTTAATCTCTTGTTAATAGTAGACGAAAATTGTATTTGGATGTTATAGACTTATCTTGCTATCTCGATGGTGCATAAAGTGGTGAATGTTGAGGGAAGTATGAAGCTTGGTTGAAGCTTGTGAATCATATAAGTTGATAGAAACTCTAACCCCATATGCTTATATTTTCTTTTCCTTGACACAGATAACTAAGAGCTACGAAATATCAGGTGCAGGTAAATTAATTTAGGATAGTAACTAAACTAATTTTGAGTTAGAAACCAGTAGACCATCAAGTGCTAATAGTATTATATTATGAAACTGATGTAGAATAACATTTGATAGCAGCAAGATTATTTAGAAGAAGAATTTTGTTAATAACATTTCATAGCAGTAAGATTATTCAGCAGAGGAATTTTTGTAAACAGTTGCAGATTAGAATAATTAACAGTAGCAGAACCAAAGAAATTATGTGGCAGTAGCAGACTAATTTTATTAGTAGCAGAGTGGGAACATTAGACGGAAACAGTGCTGGAATTAACCAAATTAGTAAAATAGGCGGTAAGATTAGTTGTTCGGAATTGATCGAAAATTGTCGAAGTAGTTAGTGTATATTAGCAGGTAATTGTGTTTGAATTGTTTTGTGAAAAAGATGATGTATAAGATGAATTGCAGGTACAACTGAATATGTTGAATTGTTCCGAATTTTGGAACCGTGGTGTTGTTTATTGCTGTGATTAGTTGCTGTTAATACGTTGATGATGTGTAGGCCTATGGCCAATGTTAAATAAGGTTAATTGTTCTGATTGTTGGACATGTTTAAATGGTAGGTCGTATGACCAGTGTTGACCTAAGTTGATGCAATCGATGCATGTTTAAGTTGTTGTTTTTGTTGTTGTTATTCTGGTTGTCGTTGTTGATATTGTTGATTGTATTTCATTTATAATGTCGCATACATTACATTGTTTAAGTTGGCCTGGATTGGAATTGTTTAAGTTGGCCTTGATGGCACCACGTTGAAGGCTTATGCCTTGTTGAAAATGCCTCGATAACCTGGCATATGTTTAAGTTGGGAGTTCTGCTCCAATGGTACCACATGCATGTGCATAGTTGAGTCGTATTTGAATTGCATGCTGAAGTGTTAATATTGTTACGTTGATTGTTGATCGTCGTTGTTGCTTTTGCTATAAGTTGCTAATGTGTGGTCATAGGTTGTAGTTGTGTTATAAGTTGTTGTTATTGTATTGTGTTGAAGTAAGTTGTTGTCCTCAGTTGTTGAATAATTGTTGTTATGAAGTAGAAATTGTATGATTCTTATCTAGTATATTAATTATGATACTTTTGTTTATAATTTTCGATATCTCACCCCTTCTGAACACGTCAACCTTTTATAATGGCGAACTCAACCGACATGATTCAAAATTGACCTGAAATCACCCAAGTCACTATGTGTATTCTCCAAGGGCTTAATGTGTTCTAGTTCTAAAGAGGCGGGGTCAATTGGTGTTAGATGGATCCAAGCCATTATAAATATACCGATCCACAGTCACTAAAGCATGATGCCTGTAGGGACGAAATTATTAAGTAAGAAACATAGATATATAAAGAAAGGAAGTGATTTATAGTGTAGGATTCTTGCACTACTCTATCTTATATTGTCTCACTTTTTTATATTTACTATTTATTTATAGACCTTTGTGTATTTTTTTAATGGAAAAATTATATATATATATATATATATATATATATATATATATATATATTCAAAAAAAAAAATTACATTTAAAAAGATACAATGATCAGAAAGGCAAGCGAAAAAGATGTCACTCAAAAAGTAAACCATAATAACTAAAGAACTACCTTGCTAATGACAAGTTAGACCTTGAATCGATCAAATTTAACATCAACAAATCCAATCTTAATAAAGCTGAAATAAAGATCCAACACTACACTCTAAATCAAGATAACCACTCAATTTGCTATAGGTGTAGGTAGATGATAGGGTTATGAAACTAATCCATGAAGGTGCAAGAGTTCTTCCTGGGTCACTCTCAAAAACTAATTCCAAGCCAAAAATATTATTTTCCTCCACTTCACTCGTTGCCTTTGTGACTCCATTAAAAATAATATCGTTTCAGGCTTTCCAAATAGACCAAATCATAGCATGTCAAATCAAAAGGTAACAACCCCTATACTTAACCATATCTGCTAGAGAAAAGAAAAACTCAAAATGCATCATAAGGTCGAAGTGAATAACAACCTGCCACCCTAGCCACCTAAATACAATATACAAAATTGACAAGACTATCTCATAAGTAATAAAAAGGTGAGAAACAATCTCATCTAAGAACCTACATAAGGGACAATAGGTACTAGGGTCAAATAAAACCCATATTATTAACATTTTGACTTTGGAAGGAAATTTATCATGCAATAAATGTCAAGAGAAAATTAGAATCTTAAACGGAGCCTAACTAACCCAATAGTAAGGGGGGATATTTCTTTGGAACGGTAAGGGGACCAAAGGAGAAGTCTAACTTCCCCCCTCTGCAAGATAAGTAGAAGCCACCAAAAATATACCCTCACTAGAGTGCTTATAAACCCATTTATCTCTATTCAAGGCAAAGTTAACATGCAACTCTCAAAATAAAAAGGATCTCCTCCATCTAAGACTCCAAGTTAATATTTTGTTGATGACTAATCCTAACTCACCCACCAACCCTTTCTGGGGGATAGAGTTGAAAAAAACCCAGGATATTTGAGCTTAAGGGGGATGTTTCCTAACCACGAGTCCTCCCAAACTGAAGTAAGCAAATCATACCCCACTTTTCTAACAATGCCTCAGAAAACCAATCAGAGCTATTAACCTCTTTAGACCCAAGAAGTAACATCTCTTTCCACCAGGAAGAAGAGGTGCGCAAATTCCTAACCATGCCTCCCATATGAGAGGAAATAAACATATCTCCATATATAGATATCAGGACCTCCCTCTAGAGCCTGGAGCCCCAAACAAGTAACATTCATCTACACTTTGCCAAAAAAGTAAGATTAACTAACCAAAGATCCTTCACTCCAATTCACCAAAAGAATCTTAGACTTGTTCTTCACCCCCAAGGAACTTTCTTTGTAACTTCACAATCTTCTTCCATACCTTCACAGGCATTTTTAGAAACGATAAAAAGTAGATAGGAATTGGGTTAAACACCGAGTTCAGAAAAACCACTCTATCCCACAGAGTCATGTATATATGCTTCTAGGAGTTAAGTATTTTATCTAAGATGGAAACCAAAGGATTCTAAGTAGACTCAAGGTGAGCTTTTATCCCTACCGACAATCTGAGATACTTAAAAGGAAGATAGGGTATCTCACAATGGAGAAAGTCCCATGCTAAAGACAAAAATTCAGGATCCACGTTAACCCCAATAAAACTACTCTTAAAGAAATTAACACGAAGACCTGAGGCCCTCTCGAAATCTTTCTGTATAGCTTTACTATGCCACAAATTATCCAGAAAAGGATCAACCACCTAAAGTGTCTCATCGGTATAATGAAGGTGAGACACTAGTAAGCCAAAATTATCAACTCTACACCCATAATAAGTATTCTTAAAATATTCATATCAACTAGCATAATTATTAAAATATCTTTGAATTTTAGTTTAGGCCTTGTATCTTTATATTAATTTAAAATAGGGTTAAATATATAAATCTCCCTGTAATGTTAGCGAGTTTTGTTTTTAACCCCTGGTAATTTTTTTTCAATCTCCCCTTTGTAATTTTTAGATTCCCTCAAGGACCCCCCTGACTGCCACATTGCAGCAAAGATTCTCGCTTGCTGCCTATGTGGCAGTTCACGTGGAATTTTTTAATTTTTAATTATTTTTTAAGTCCACGTGGAAATATTTATTTATTTTTTTTAAAAAAATTTAACTTTATTTTTGAATTTTTTAATCATTTAAATACTGTTTTTATTATGAACACCCCCTATAATATTAGCGAATTTTCATTTACCCCTTCATAATAAAAGTAGTAGCAAAATCATTAAAAAAAATTGAAATATTTTTGTTTTAAATTAATAAAAAAATATTTATTCCACGTGGAATTATAAAATAGTTACAAATTAAAAGAAATTGTCGGGGGATTGAAGTGGAAGGGAAGGAACATATCCATTGGCGGGAGGGTGACTCTAATTGGATCCGTGCTTAATGCTATCCCTATTTTTACTCTCTCTTTTTATAAAGCTCCGAGTAAAACTCTTCAAGCGATAAGAAGTCTTCTTAGCAATTTTTTGTGGAGTGGGAATGTGAAATCAAGATGCATCCATTGGGTAAAGTGGGAGAATATTTGCAAGTCCAAAGAAAAAGGAGGGTTAGGCATTAGAGATGTGGGAGAAATGAACAAATCTCTTCTTCTTAAATGGAAGTGGAGAATTCTAAAGGAGGATAAGGCAATATGGAGTAAATTTTTACGTTTGAGATATCATAACCCGAAGATAAAAGTGTTAGCTTCTAGAAAGGATCTTTTAAATCGGGATGATTCTAGATGGTGGAGAGATATTGTCCTTAATGACTTCAAAGAGGATGATTTGGGTGAAGGGTTCACCGATTGGGTTAAATGTGAGTTCAAGAAAGGTAATAACATTCTTTTTTGGCATAGTTGGTTGGCCGATCAACCACTTTGTGTTTCTTTTCCGCACTTGTTTGATCGTACAACCAACAAATTATGTGTGGTGAGTGACATCCTTAATTTGAACAATGGAGACATTTTGTGGAATTTGGAAGCCATCTTTGGTGTGGATGTTTTGAATCCTTCGGTTCCGACTGCCTCTTCCATCATCTTATCCGTAACGGGCACGACTATTGGTGAAGAACTTAGGGATTTAAAAGAGCTTCTTCAAGGAGTTGTGTCGGACATATTGGCAAAGGACGAATTCCATTGGAATCTAACTTCTAATGGAGATTTCTCGGTGTCTAGTGTCTCGAACTTGGTGTCTAACGCAAAAGATCTAGCTTGGCCAACTCCCACCATCAAGTTGTTTGATGTAATTTGGAAGAAAACCATTCCGGCAAAGATCAAGATTTTTTCTTGGAGATTCCTCATCAATAGGCTACCGCTAAAAGATCAACTAGTAATTAGAGGTGTGTCTAATCTAACTACCACGGATTGTCCTTTTTGTTCTAATCATCCGGACTCTTTGGATCATCTTTTCTATCAATGCCATGTAACCAAGGCGGTTTGGAATAGAATTTACATGTGGTTGGGTAATGATGTTAATTTTTCTCACGAGGAGTTCAAGAGCTTCGGGAGTATTCAAGAAAAGGTGAAAAACACCAACATTAAAGCTAATCTAAACACAATATGGATAGCTTTAATTTGGTGTACTTGGAACATGAGAAATACAATCATTTTTGATAGTGGTTTTTTTAGTCATGATGAGGTGATATCAAACATTTTGTATTTTTCTTGGAGATGAGTTAGTAATAGGGAATCTCCGTGTAGGATTAATTGTTATGATTGGTATAAATTACCATTACTTTGTAACAAATCTACCTAGTGTGTTCTCGATGTAAGGGTTGCACCCCTAGTGCGATATCTTATATTCAATTGCTTATTAAAAAAAAAGAAATTGTCGGGGGATTACAAAAAAACTTTACCAGAAACTAAAAACAAAACTCACTAACATTACAGGGTTTTGTATATTTAACCTTTTAAAATATTATAAAACAAATATATGAATAGGAAAATGCTTATTAGTAAGAAAATGGAAAAGCGAAATGCAAGAATAAATCTCAACCATTCATTATCACCACATTTCCACGATCCCTATTTAAAAAAGAAATTAAATTTTGAATTAATTTAAAATTCACCTCTAAATTAGTGTCACATGTACATTCATACATTTCTTCTTCAAATTATTTCGTACTAAATAAGTGGCAATTGCATACGAAAGACAAGAACGAATGTGGCAAATATGCGGGTTGGTTAAATAGTAATTAGTGATTGATAACGTAATATGAGCAGGTGGTTATTGTTGGTGATTTTAGTATCATCAATGTATTTTGGTAATAATGTGATTTACTGTAGGTCGATGCAATTATGCGTTAAGCTTGAAACGAGTTAGGGTAGTGCGGAGTGCACGCTCGTAGAGCCAAACGTGCAATTGAATACGAATAATAGAAACGGGGTTCCAAGGGGCGGAGCCCCTGGCGGGGTGCGGGGCAGCGTCCCGTCGGGGTCCAAGGGGCGGAGCCCCTGGCGGGGTGCGGGGCAGCGCCCTGGCGGGGTCCAAGGGGCAGTGCCCCTGGCTGGGGTCCCGCTGGCTGGGGCCCCGAACGAAATTTTCGTTTGAATAGTTGCACCCTTTCCCAACCGACATAACCGTTTTACTGAACAGGTGCGTCGTTTCCCAACCAACATAACTGTTTTACCGAACAGGTGTGTCATTTCGGTTTCTATTATTGATCTCCTATATAAGGAGTCATTTGGCCTCGGTTTCGAATACGAAAAACATACTTCCTCTACATTCTGATATGTTCTCCATTGTCAGAAACATATTGTTCTTCGAGAATTATCCCCGCAAAGATTTCGTGAACCCAGACAAGAATAGGGTAGAAATACTTTATTCGGAAAGTGAACGAACACGATTCTTGAAGATATCCAGGATTATCATACCTATTTCTAACAGTTATCAAAGTGGTTCATCAAATCACAACTTGCCATTTTTTTTCCACTTTCTTACTCTATGTTCTTCGTAAGCTTTATCATCTTCAATTTGTTATTGCTTTGAATATGTGATTAATCAAAAAACATGTTTTTTCTTTTCATTATTATATATATAAATTTGTGTTACTCTAAATAAATTATAAATTCCTACAAATTAAGTAATTTAGTGGTTAAATTTTACTTTTTAAATATAAATAAATAGGAAGTTGCGGATTCGAAGTGGCGCGCATGCATGTGATATTCTTACATAGGTACAATTTATCTCATATTAAGATAATTGATAGAGAATATATATATATATATATATATATATATATATATATATATATATATATATATATATATATATATATATATATATATATATATATATATATATATATATATATATATATATATATATAATTTATCTATTGTGTTTTATTTAATTTTCGACTAAGTTGTGTCTGTAAATATATTAGTCAAAATATTTTATTTTGCAACCTTTGGTTATGAGAAGAAAGCTCCATCTTATGTAAAAATCATCTTATGTACTTAAAAAGTCGATTATTGTAGGATTGAGAATAATATTAAAATAATCAAGAGGAGCATAAGGTGATATCATTACTAGAAGAAATACTAATAAGACAATGACAAGAAAAAATAAGTCCACTAATTTTCACCATAACCCTACTCAACCATGCACATATAACCAATAATAATATTGGCAACAATAGGTGAGACATAAAAACAGATTTATTGGCTGAAATATGGCTTAAGAAGGAAGCAAAAGAATCAACTTTGTAAGAAGAGGATATATATGATTGGCGGCTAAAAAACACACAACACAATCTCATACCCTTAATCACAAGGAATATAATATATAATGTATGTGGAAACAAATGAAAACGCGTAGTAAAATTGATTTTGAGGACCCCTTTTGGATACAAACCTCACCTTATTTGTCTCTCTCACTGTTCATAGTTTTGCATTTGTGCGTGTGAAATGTCCCACTACTTGGTGCATGCTAAAAAGGTAACGATGTTGATGATCAATACAAAAGCAGATTAAGTATAGTACAGAATAATTAATATACTATACTATACTATATACCTAATGATATTAACATTTTTTGGTTATGATGTTGATCAAATTTTTATGTTTCATTATCAACAAATATTTTTATTTTATCAAATTTTTCTTAATGGTTTTGCCACAAAAATGAGGAATGTAAATATGATTGAGATGCCCTTTGTCTGCCTATATAAATTTTAAAGCAAAACCACTCAAACCTACAAAGCTTATCTACTACGTTCAACGCTATAGGCTATGAAACTTCTTAATTTATTATTACTATTATTTATTAATTTGAACAAAAAATGGTCGACTTGCAGAGTGCCAAGGCAGATGCCACTCCCAAGATATTTACATCATGGCAACTGGCATGCACCACTAGGTATATGTGCATGAGTTACTTTTTGTTACACCCAGCTTCATTTCGTGGCTCATTTTTTTGGTTCAAATTCGATTCCATCATTCTAAATTATCGACTTAACTATCTATCTATATAGCTTTTTTATTTTACGATATTTACTTCCTTTCATTAAGATATTTCATGATATTATTTTCTCTATTTTATGCTCTTGTAGCATATATTATTAGTTGAGACGTAAAGTGAAATTTGTTACTAATTTAACCTTTTTCAAATTAAGGATTTGTTGTAATGAGAAAAAGAAATTGTGTGTTAAATAAATGTGTATAGTTGTGAATTAAAAATATTATTTGAGTTTTATATAATTTTTTATTTATTTTTCAAATGTGTATAAGGCATGGATAATCTTTTTAGAGTTTAATTTTTCCCAAGTTTATGTTTTTAAATCTAAATAATGAAGAAAAAGAAAATATATTTTGAGATTGCAGAAATTAGAAATTAGTTTGAAAGTCAGGTTGACGGTGATGCAATAGTGGGTCTGAGTCTGGCAAACGATTCAATGTGTTGGAGCTCGGGTTCAATTTTCATATTTCGTATGTATTGCACTTTGTTGTTTTTTATTTGTGAATTTGTTCGTTAATAAATTATATTTTGGACTTGCTATGGATCTGTTGGGTTTCAATTGATGTGGTATTATTAACCATCGTTGCATATCCATGGCCATTTTGTTTCAATTATTTATTCTATTAAATATAAAGTTAATGTATATTATGTAATTAGTGGGATCCATTTTAGAATTTTAAATGAGTAATATGAATATTTAAAAATTTTAGCTGTACCACCAAATTGGATGACATGGATGTGAGTTCTCTCAGAGACACAATAGAAAATTTCTTAAGAGTATGTTATTAGGATTTGAGAAACACTTGAAGATATCTAAGGTGATTACATTATATATATATATATATATATATATATATATGTGTGTGTGTGTGTGTGTGTGTGTGTGTGTGTGTGTGTGTGTGTGTGTGTGTGTGTGTGTGTGTGTGTGTGAGAGAGAGAGAGAGAGAGAGAATTGGATCGAAATCTATTGGATCGAAGAGTAGTTTCTGATTCGATAGAATTTATGTATGCCGTCGAAATATGTTCACATGTTGGTGTCAAAGACTACAGTAG